>NW_026057582.1:136432986-136535500 GCF_023721935.1 Panthera uncia
AAAAAAAAAAGGGGGGGGGGGCGCCTGGGTGGCTCAGTCGGTTAAGCGGTTGACTTCGGCTCAGGTCACGATCTCACGGTCCGTGAGTTCGAGCCCCGCGTCGGGCTCTGTGCTGACCGCTCAGAGCCTGGAGCCTGTTTCAGATTCTGTGTCTCCCTCTCTCTGACCCTCCCCGTTCATGCTCTGTCTCTCTCTGTCTCAAAAATAAAAATAAACGTTAAAAAAAATATTAAAAAAAAAAGATTTTATCAAGTATCTGAATAGATAAACCAAAGACTCGGAGATGTTTGCTATATACATATATGTGTGTGTGTGTGTGTGTGTGTGTGTGTGTGTGTGTATACATATATATACATCTGAGAAAGCAGTGCTATTCATAATGTTTACTTTTAAAACGCCACAAGTCAAATATAAGTAAGGAAAGAAATAACTCAGTTAAAAAAGTATGTAGCGGTGCCTGGGTGGCTCAGTCGGTTAAATGTCCAACTCTTGGTTTCTGCCCAGGTCTTGAGCTCACAGTTCATGGGTTGAGCCCTGTGTTGGGCTCTGTGTTAAAAGTGTGGAGCCTGCTTGGGATCGTCTCTCCCCCTCTCTCTATCCCTACTCTGTTTGTGCATGCTCTTGCTCTCTCTCTCTCAAAATAAATACAATAAAATTTTAAAAATTCTTTAAAAAATATGTGAACTATTTGAACAGAAACTCTTCGAAGGATACGCAGGATGGCTGGTAAGCCTAGGAAAAGATGCCCAACATCAATATTCACCAGAGCAATGTAACTTAAAACCACAATGAGACCCTACTGCATACACGTCAGAAAGACTGACGTGGGGCGCCTGGGTGGCACAGTCGGTTGAGCCTCCGACTTCAGCCAGGTCACGATCTCACGGTCCGTGAGTTCGAGCCCCGCGTCGGGCTCTGGGCTGATGGCTCGGAGCCTGGAGCCTGTTTCCGATTCTGTGTCTCCCTCTCTCTCTGCCCCTCCCCCGTTCATGCTCTGTCTCTCTCTGTCCCAAAAATAAATAAAAAACATTGAAAAAAAAAATTTAAAAAAAAAAAAAAAAAAAAAAAGAAAGACTGACGTTAAAGACACTGAGGACACCAAGTGTTGGGGAGGATGTGGAGGACCTGGAACCGCCGTAAGCGGCAGGCGGGAGGGTGAGTTGGTTCAGCCACTTTGGAAAAGCATTTGGTAGGGCCTACGAAAGGTGAATAGCACCCTGTGTCCCAGCAACTCCACCTCTAGGTATATAACCAACAGGAAGCGTGAGTATTCACGAACAAGAATGACGACAGCAGCTTTCCCCATAATGCCCAGCGTACTTTAATCCAGATAAAATAGAAATGTCACTTCTAGGATGCCTTTGGTCCTAGGTTTGAGAGGACACAGGGTCAGAAAGGACTACGCGGAAAGCTTCGAGGCTCGGCTCAGGAAGGAGACTGATAACAAAGCGGGAAGGGAAACAGGTGGTCCCTAGAAGATCATGAAGAACCTGCAGATGGGGGTGACTGTGATCTCAGCTAGCTAAGGGGACCCCGTGGAGCCAGCCTTGAGCTTGGGATGGGGAGCGAGAAGCCAGGGGGAGTGAGGTCTTTGAGGGGGAACTTCTCCATTTTTCACGTCATGAGTGGGCACCCACTGTCCGGTGAGACCCGTGAACACTGGGACCCAGGTCACCTGAGCCAAGCCGCAGGTGGAACTGGTCCTGCTTCCAGAGAGCCAGACCTTCAGCCGCTCTGCTTGCCCAGGCATATCTACCAGCTCTTCTCCTCCCAATGCCACTGCCACTGCCGGGGAAGGGCTGTGCCAATGCGGATCCGGGAAACCCCTGGACCAGGGGCCCTGTATCTACCCACGTTGGCTTGTGTGCCCAACATGACATCTTTCCTGAGAACAGAAATAACCTCATCCAGACACAGAACGAAGGCACATTTGACAAGGAGACACGTAAGCATTTCCTAGAGCAGACACCATGGCTTCAGAGCCCGCAGGCAAAGAACACACGTGGGGCTTGGTCCTAAGGGACCTGGATCTTACACAGGAAATATTTGGGTAAACCTCCCACCTCAACACCCACACTTGCTTAAACTTCACCTCCTGGTGATAGGGGAGAACCAAAGAAATGTGTCATTTTTAGTAAGAGGAACTCTTGAAAAATATTGTTAGGAAAAAATAGAAATAAATAGAAATTTCACCTGCTTTCAAAGCAAATAGCCCACAGGAAGCCACAGGACTATTTTAAAATCTCATATTGAAAGTCCAGGAGAGACTTGAGCTGGGGCTCCAAAGAAGTAGCTGCTAAAAAATGAACCTGTTTTGCTGGGCTGGTGAAATGGCCCAGGTCATTAGTAGAGGAAACATGTCATTTCAAAAATGGGAAGGGAGGGGTGCCTGGGGGGCTCAGTCAGTTAAGTGTCTGACTCTTGGTTTCAGCTCAGGTCACGATCCCAGGGTCGTGAGATTGAGCCCTGCGTCGGGCTCTGTGCTGAGTGTGGAGCCTGCTTAAGATTCTCTCCCTCTCCATCTGCCTCTCCCTCCCCGTTTGTGCTCTATAATTTTTTTCATTTTAAAAAATGGGAAGTGAGTCTAAGGAAACACTAGAACGCAGAAGTCCCCGCAGGGAGGCAACTGGTCTGCCCAGCCAGGGCGCTGAGCCTGCCCCTGCCTGGTCACAACTGTACCGCTTCCTGATCTGTTTAAGGCCCTGCACTGTCCTTCTCTGTGCATTCGAACTTCTTCTTACAGAAGCACCGAGTTCTCTCTCCCATAAGCCTTTCTTCTTCTTCTTTTTTTAATGTTTATTTACTTTTGAGAGAGAGAGAGAGAGCAAGTGGAGGAGCAGAGAAAGGGGGGCGGACAGAGGATCTGAAGCAGGCTCCATGTGCACTGTCGGTACAGAGACCGACATGGGACTCAAACTCACAGACCGCGAGATCATGACCTGAGCCAAAGTCGGACGCTTAACCAACTGAGCCACCCAGGTGCCCCCATAAGCCTTTCTTTTATGGGCTGTCTTGATAAGGTTTCTGGGTCAAAAGTGTGATTCAAGGAACTTCTTACATGAGACATCTCAAACCAATAACACAAGCTAAACTGAGTGGGTTAAATGCTCTGAGTGAGGGAGTGCAGGGGACTTTGGGAGCCCAGAGGAGGACACCCAGCCCCTCCGGGGGTAGCAGGGAGGCCTTCCAGTGACCCAGTGCTTGAGCTGGGTCTTGAGCCAGAAGAAAAGAAGGAAGGACCTTCCAGGGGCAGAAGCCCCATGTGCAAGAGCACAGAGCTGTGACTGCTTAGCAGGTGGCAGAAGGCCTGAGGGAGAGAAGCCGGACGGGAGGAGAGAAGGCCAGACCTGAAGGAGACATTTATGCCTCACCCCTCTTTTCAATTTACCCCGAAGGCACACACGGGGGTATAAGGAGTTAACAGGCAGCATGGGTCTCATGCTGTGGGGCCGCGTCCGACTCCCCTCCCCCAGGGATAAAGGCACTGCTACAGGAAGGGAGGTTCGGAAAAGAGCAATTACACCTATCAGGGCACAGAGAACCTAGTCTGCAAATAGATGTAAGTACTTGTCTCGTTCGGTCTCAAGAGAATCGAGAAGAGACAAAGTGTTCACGTCAAGAGGCACACGGAGAAGGCTCGGCACTTCCAAATGGTGGCAGTGGGGGGTACCCCCAAGAAGCTTAGAAAGGGGTGTTTGGGGAGGAATGACAGCGAGCAGTACTTTACGCAGGAAGCTGCAAACATCTGGAATTAATCCACCCTAGGGATGGTAGGGAGGCAAACAGAAATCGGTTCAAGGAGGGTTTTGATGATTTCAGGGGTGGGAGGGCACAGTGATTATTAAGGGAAGCTGGGGATGTTTGGGACTTAGGCCCAACCGCTTGAGGTTGGAGTCTTGGAGCACCAGCATGCTTTCCCAGCAAGCTTTGCAGACGGGGCAGACCAAGGGCTGGGTCAGACTGACCACTCACCCAACCCAGCTGGCACGGCCACTACTTCCTGCATCACTGACCACAAGCCCGGCTGACCCTGGTTCTGATAATGATGGGGAAGCAGGACTCAGAGAGGGAGGGGTCGAGCCTGTGAACTCACCCTACATAACCCACCCTATTCTCTTCCCTAGTTGCACACAGATGGTGCCAACCTCCAGTTCCTGAGAAGGGCTATGGATGGACGCCCCGTCCATGGGCTTTGAGCAGCATCTGAGCTTGCTTTCTTCGTAGGGGTCTCTTTATCGCAACAGGAAAAGGCCTATTTTCACATGGATATCACTTACGGGTGCCATGAGGGCCAGATGTGAGGTTTCTCCGTTCGGCGTCAGGGGTAGGGACATGGAGACAGTAAAGAAAACAATCCGATAATCATAAGGAGGAGGAGATGCCGAGAATAGGGGACAGAAAAATGGAGACAGCAATACCGCTATAAGCAGGAGCAGTCATAATGGTGAGGCTGACGGATGAGATTGAGCCCTGGAAGGAAAGGTGGAGAAGGCAGAGTGGAGGTGTTGTAGGAGACGAAGCCAGTGGAGATAAAGACAAATCCGTGGTGTTAGTGAAGGCAGAAACGATGGAGGCGTGAAGGCACTGGAGGTGATGACGGGGATGAGGATAAATGGAGACCGTCAGGGATTCCCGGAGTGTGTGGGTCTTGAGCCAGCATTTACACACTCGTAGAGTTTACATAGAGAAGATAGAGAAGGACATCCCAAGCCAGGGAAATGTTAGTGCAAATCTGAGGGGACAGAATAAGTGGGTTGTATCTGTGGGGCAGGGAAGACAGCGTCCAGGAGCGGGGCACCCGAACGCTGGCCTGGCATGGGGAATGGAGTGCAACGAGGAGAGTAAACCCAGACAGAGGCGTTCAGATTCTGGGTGGTGAAAGGAGAGCCCTGGAAGCCTGGAGCAAGGCAGGGCTGTTAGAGAAGAAGGTGTGCTGTGGGTGGTCTGGAAACGGTGAGCCGGCTGCCGGGAGGTGCGGCTTTGGGCTCAGAGACGCCGAACCCTCCGGACTGCAGCAACGAGCGCCAGGTTCCTGCCAGGGAAGGGGCTGGCTCCGGCTGGAGGCTCGCTGAACCCCAAGTCTGAGTTTATTTTCTCCTTCTTTCCTGAAGTCCAGATTCGAACCACTCCCATACCTTAACTCTAATTCAGTGACACCCGAGAATCAGGATGCATTTCGTCACATCTGACCCTTTGTCGGGCTGGATGGCGGTAGCGTGCTGTAGCCAACTCGAATGGGCCTGTGACAGCTGATTGTGCAAATGTCTTCTCAAATTCAAGTTCGGTGACATAAGCGTTGGTAGCTTGATATCAGCTGTGGGAGCATTTTATACCACAGACACTGGCAAATGCTCTAAGTTGGCTTTTCTGTTCCTGGAGATCCGTCCGATTGTTAAGCATTTACCACCACCCCGCTGACCGCTCTCCGGGAACCCCAACAAGAGCGAGGATACTCCCCATGCCAGGCCTGGGCACACAGCACATCCCTGCATTCTAATGTCATTTGTGATGTTTCAAACCGAACTCGTGTTACAGTAATTTCGAACCCCCGATAGGCAGGGAAACTCATCAGGCAGGCCTGGATATTTTCCCCAGCTTCTTATTATAATAAAATTCAAAATGTGCACGGAAGTTGAAGGAGCACACAATGAGCATGCATACACTTTCCAAATGCATAATCAAATTTTTGCCCATTGTCTAGAGAATGGCTTTTTCTGTTTTCTCTCCCAAACAAGGATCCAATTAAAGTTCCCCAATGCATTTGGTTGTTTTCCTCCTTAACTCTGTGTTTCTTCTTCTTTAGTCTCTTTTCATTTAGAGCAAGGGTCTGAATTTTTCTGCAAAGGGCCAGATAGTAAACATTTTATGTTTTGCAAACCAAGAAGCAAAATCAAGGTCGGTACTCAGATTAACAACCATTTCAGGCCGGGGCACCTGGGTGGCTCGGTCGGTTAAGCATCCGACTCTTTGATTTCAGCTCAGGTCATGATCTCATGGTTAATGAGGTGGAGCCCTGCATCCGTGCTAACAGTGCAGAGCCTGCTTGGAATTCTCTCTCCCTCTCTCTGCCTCTCCCTTTCTCTCTCTTAAAAATAAATGAAAATTAAAAAAAATTAAAATGTGAAAGGCTTTCTTAGCTTACAGCTGAACAACAACAACAAAAAAGAAATGAGCTAAATCTGCCTTTTGAGCTGTAGGTTGCTAACCTCTGATTTAGAGCCCTTTGTCCTCATTTTCTGCCCTGTGACCATGGATGTGTGACCTGTGCATTTGAACAGGGCCCTGGGTGCTCAGAAGGACCCAGTGCTTGGTAGGATGTTTCTCCTTGAAATTTTTTTTCCCCCTGAAATTTGATCTTTAACTTCTAAGTGAAGTCTGATGAACAGACCGTGGATAATGTGCATGAGCAGAGGAGACGTACACAGTATGCACGAGTGGCCATTCCCAGCTACCCATCTGTGCACAGTGTCCCCAGTACCCCGTGAGCACACCGTTCCACGGGACCCAGGATGTATGTTACACCGACAACAGAGTAAACAGGGCACCTTTGTTCAAAACAGGGGCTTTCTATTCAAACCAGAACTAGCTTCAAATGCAGAAAGAAGGCAAGAGGGTTCTAAGAAACACACATGGCCAAGGAGCTCTGTCACACCCATCCCTACTCACCTGACTTCCCAGGGACTGGCTTCCTTGTAACTTACCCCACAAATGAGGACATTCAAGGGAAGGAAATGATAGAGCAATCTTTTCCTTCCAAGACCTCCTTACTTATAAACTCATGGATGGTAGAGAGGGTTGGCAGAGTATATCAGGAAGTGATACAAAAGCAGCTGTGTTAGTTTTGTGCAACATTTCCATGGTTCTGGTAAGAACCAAACACATATGCATGTACAAAGTATGAGACATGAAATGTGTAATTTTGGTGATTCCACATATGAGCTAAATGCTTTTATGTTTGTGTTTACAAGTGGCATTGGGCCACTTGTAAACTGAGTGTAAACTGAGGGCCACTTGTAAAGCCTGGGTGCCTCAGTCCGTTAAGCGTCTGACTTCGGCTCAGGTCATGATCTCGCAGTTCGTGAGTTCGAGCCCCGCGTCAGGCCCTGTGCTGACAGCTCAGAGCCTGGAGCCTGCTTCGGATTCTATGCCTCTCTCTTTCTCTGCCCCTCCCTTGCTCATGCTCTGTCCTCTCTCTCTCTCAAAAATAAACATTAAAAAATTTCTTTTTAATAAAAAAATAAAAAATAAAATGGCATTGCACACGGGGTGCCTGGGTGACTCAGTCAGTTGAGTGTCTGACTCCTGACTTCAGCTCCGGTCATGATCCCAGGGTCATGGACTGCTTAGGATTCTCTCTTTCTTTCCATCTGGCTCTCTCCCCTGCAATCAATCAATCAATCAATCAACTGAATGATATGCCCATGCCATGTATTTTTTTGATGTTTTTAATTACTTTTGAGAGAGAGAGAGAGAGAGAGAGAGAGAGAGAACAAGAACACAAGTGGGGGAGGGGCAGAGTGAGAGGGAGACACAGAATCTGAAGCAGGCTCCAGACTCTGAGCTGTCAGCACAGAGCCCGACACGGGGCTTGAACTCGATAACTGCGAGATCATGACCTGAGCCGAAGTTGGATGCTTAACCCACTGAGCCGCTCAGGCACCCTGATGCCAAGTTTTGTTTTTTTTTTTAAGTTGTTTGAAATAATTATTCTCTCCTGAAAGTAATATCAATTCAACAGGGAGCTGGGTTCATTCGCTTCTGCTTGTATTCAGTTTTAGGGTTTTATTTCGTTTTATTTTCAAATATGTAAAGCGTTTGCACAGTTCAAAAGTTAAAATGATATAAAAGGATGTACTCAGAAATGTCTACCCATCATCTTTATCTTCAGCTCATTCCACAAACTATGTCAATACCTAGTTACTATTTTCACTTTCTCCTTACACAGAAGGTAACACTATGTACTCTTTTAGGCATCTTGTTTTTTTTTGTTTTTTTTTGTTGTTTTTTTTTTTTAATTTTTTTTTTTCAACGTTTTTTTATTTATTTTTGGGACAGAGAGAGACAGAGCATGAACGGGGGAGGGGCAGAGAGAGAGGGAGACACAGAATCGGAAACAGGCTCCAGGCTCCGAGCCATCAGTCCAGAGCCTGACGCGGGGCTCGAACTCACGGACCGCGAGATCGTGACCTGGCTGAAGTCGGACGCTTAACCGACTGCGCCACCCAGGCGCCCCTAGGCATCTTGTTTTTTTCCACTGAACAATATATTCTAGAAATCGCCCTACGTGTGTTCACAGGGGCTTTCCTCATCCTGTTTTAGGCCTGCCTGCTGCTCACGAGGTGGACCCACCACAGCATATTCAACCAGTCCCCTACCGATAGGCGTTTGGCTGCTTCCTATCTTTTGTTTTACCCACAATGCTGAAGTGAGTAACCACGTACTTGTTTACCGACTTGTATTTTCAGCGTTAGATCCCTGGAATTAGATGGTTGGTCCAAGCCTACCCGCCTACGCCACTGGCTTAGACATCAAGCTCCCCGCCATTTTGCACTCCCACGGCGCGGCCTCAGAGAGAATTGCCAAGCTTTGGGATTTCTGCCGACTTGATAAGGGAGAAATGATGGTTTAGTAAAGTCTCAACATGCATTTCTCTCATTGCTTGCGAGACTGAACATGTTTGAGATATTTACCTTCCCTTTTTCTGTGAATGGTCTGCTGGCGTCATACACCCATTTTTCTATTATGTTTTTTTTAATTTTTTTAAATGCTTTATTTATTTTTGAGACAGAGAGAGACAGAGCGTGAGCAGGGGAGGAGCAGAGAGAGAGCGAGACACAGAATCCAAAGAGGCTCCAGGCTCTGAGCTGTCAGCACAGAGCCCGACGCGGGGCTCAAACTCACAAACCGCGAGATCATGACCTGAGCTGAAGTCGGACGCTCAACCGACTGAGCCACCCAGGCGCCCCTATTACGTTTTTGCTCCTTTTCTTCTCAGTTTCAAGGTGCGATTTACACGCCAATGCTTTACCTGTGATACAGACCGCAAATATCCTCCTCCACCTCCCCAAGGGTGTCATTTTGTCTTTTGACTTGGTTTATGGTGCTTTTGGAGAGATTTTGTTTTTAGGGGAAGGGGGAAAGCAAGAGGCAAAATCGACCAGCACTTCCTCGGCTGTGTCCTCAGGATCTCAGGCCACTATTGCCCTTCCCAGGCCATGAAAACTACCTGGAATCAGATGTGCAAACACGCAGGAGCTGGTGAGACACCGAGCCATGGAGACGAGCGTGAGCACGGTGATGACCACCACACCTCCTCCCCTCCAAGAGCTTAGGGGGGGCCAGCAGGCGGCGGGGGACCAGCCCTAAGGGAGAGGCCGGGGTCAGTCCCTCCACGGGCTGGGTCTGTCCAGAGGCTGTGAAATTCCTCCTGAGCTCGACAGGACGTGGCTTTTGGACTCTGGTGAGCAAAGCATTCCACACCCCACCCAGACTGAGGCATGAAGGAGGCCAGTCATGAGAGGGGAGGGGCAGGACCCTGAGTCAGTCCTTCTGAGTGGGACCCTTGCTGACTCACCCGGGCTGTGGGCCCTTCCCACACCTGGAAGGACAGAAAAACACCAGCGATGCCGATTCTAGGACTGGGGGCACAGTGCTCATTCCCAGCTGCCTCCCTCTGGGTGCACAAAATACAACGACTAAAATTATAACTGATAATACTAAGTGTTAATATCTCTCAACACTCACACAGTCCAGTTTGAATGAGATGAAATTTCCACCCCCGTGGGCCCAGACGGCTTGAGTCCTGGCAGTTCCGTAAGGCCAGATCTGAAACGTAGCAGGATGTCCTAGGTATTTTCTATGTATCGTGTCATTTGATTCGCACACCTCTACAAGGTAAGGGTCTCACCTGAAGAGTCGAGGCCCAGAGAAGGAAGACCCACCCTCAGCACCTGCCTCTTCTCTCTTCCTGTCTGTCTGCAAGACTTTTCCCAGACCAGGGCTCGTTCACTGCCAAGGGCAAGCCTCAGCCAGTGGGGACAGGAGCTCGTGGGTTTGTGCTCCAACCCCCTGCCCTGGGCAGTCGAGGAGGACACAAGTCTGAGCCACGTTCTACATGATTTCTCAGACCTCAGTCTCAAGTGACACGGAGCCTCAGTTGCTCAATCTGTCCCCAGCCCATTAACATAGTCTGTATGGGGGGCACCTGGGTGGCTCAGTCGGTTGGGCGGCCGACTTCAGCTCAGGTCATGATCTCACAGCTCGAGAGTTCGAGCCCCACATCGGGTTCTGTACTGATAGCTCGGAGCCTGGAGGCTGCTTTGGATTCTGTGTCTCCCTCTCTCTCTGCCCCTCCCCTGCTTGCACGCTGTCTCTGTCTCAAAGGTAAATAAACATTAAAAAAAAATTTAAAAACATAGTCTATATGGGTTTTCCTCTCTTTCCTGTCTCACTTTGCCCACTCCCTCGCTAGGATGACCTATCAAATAAGCCACCTGCTTCCAATGACTTGTCTCGTGGACACTTGGCTTCCGGTTTGGACTCTACTTATTAGTTACATGGCACTCCCTCCAGGTCTCAGTTTCCCTGCTGGAAAGGGGGGGGGCTACCATCTCTCACGGCAAAGAACGCATGGTGCAAGATCATGATTTCTCAGAGGCAATGAACATGCCCTGCCCGGCAAAGGGGTCGACACGAAGGATGTGTCGTATCACCTGTCAACTGTGCCAGAGTGAAGACACCAAAGTGATTCTGTGGAAGCCAGGGACACACCCCAGAACAGTAGCAAAAATTAAAATGATGGCCCTCTCCCCTTCTGTCCTTTCTCTAGGCCAGTTTCTCTGACTTCTGACCTGGCCATTTGTCTTCTGCATCTTCTAACAGGCCCGTGATGGCTATGAGAGCTTTGATGACGCCAGCCTGCTCGTGTGAGTGTTGTCCTTCTAAACGATGTCTTTTTAGGAAGCAAAAGGAGCGTTGGCATTCACGGAGTGGCTACCCTGCTGAACGCTTTATATAAATGATCCTTTTTAGTCCTCATAAGACCACTGCCACAGCAGTGTCAGGAACTCCACTTTATAGATGAGGAAAACAACGCCCAGAGGTTAACGTCTAAGGTCGCTCGGCGAAAAGCGGGACAGCCGCCATCCAAACCCAAGGCCATCTGCCTCCCAAAGCCTGAGTTCCTCCAAGAGTCTACACATTCCTCATCAGGAGGCCAAGCACTGTGTCCAGTGACACTGTCATGGGTCACAAACCTTCCTTAAGAACTGTCTTCATTGCTAAAACAAATAGGCTCATTGAAATTTGGTTGTTCTTTATTGGTTAGCCTTTTGCTTTCTCCTCTTCTCCTTGGAAGCAGCACAGTGTGGAAGTTAAACTGGCAGACTCAGGTGTCAGACCAGCGGGTTTGAATCTGCTTCCCTGCTGTTTGACCCTGGACAAGTTACTTAACCTCTCTGCGTCCTCATATGTAAACCGCGGACAAGGGAATCCTACTGGGTCTCCCTGGAAGGGCTGTGAGGACAAAGCAAGATAATCAATGCTTGTAAAGTGCTTAGCACCACACCTAGTGCATAAAGGGTGTTCGGTAAACACTGGTAATTACTATCCTTCCCAGGAAAGCCCTGGAAGATTCCCCACCCCTTCCATGTGTGCTTAGGGCTCCCTCGTCTGCACCCCAGGCTGCCTGTCATTGTCATTTAACCCTTGGGTATTGTCTTGTCTGCCACCTTATACCAGGCATAGTAAGTTCTGTTCTCTGCGGGCTGGGGTCATTCCCAGACCCGGTGGGCCAGGGGGGTTCTTAGCATGATGACCGCCAACCTGCTAATCACTCTTAGCAAACGATGAGCACCCTCAGGATATTCTTTTCCCCATGCACCCAGAACGATGCCGGGCTCATAGCAGACCACAGACGAGTGAGGTCCAAATGGCCATTAGCTATTTTTAATTTTAAAACATCAACCATCTCCGCTGAGAAAATTCAAGATCGTTTAGAGAAGGGGCTGGGAGTCGTTCCTCAAACAGTGGCAGCCTCACTGGACATGTGAGAATCCAGCCTCCCCGGGGAGCGAACTCATTTGCATGGGTAAATTCTGATCTGTGGTTTTTCAAATCAGTGCTTCTTTGTGTCCCTCGCGGAGCTGTGCACACAGTAGGAGCTCAATAAATAGGTGTTTATTTATTGAAGTACTCCAGAGCCCCCGAATTTGCAAACAGAAACCAGAATCAGAGCCTCCTCCCTTACAGGCCAGGCCTTGGTCCATCTGGGCAGACAGATGACCGTTCACTGGCCTGCTCCCTCTGGGAATACTGTCCTGGCTGCAAGCAGGGCTGCTGAAAGGGGGCCATTCTCTCCTCTCAGAAGGGCCTCAGACACTTCACAGTGAGCATTTTTTTCTCAACTGCCTCGCTTGACCTTCGGGCCTAACGGGCAGTGGGCAAAGCCCAGGAAAGGCCTGTAACGAATGGCCTTCCACCAGTCCACGACTTACTCTGCTCTTTTGGACTTCCCATCCGGCACTCTCTGGGCTTTCTGGGACCTTGGAAAGCACAGAAGACCACAACATTCCCTTCCTTCCCACTGGGGTGGGCGTTGGTCTGCACCAAAAGTTAGGAGGCTCCTTCCTGTGGCCACAGAACCTGCACCTCCATGTCCTCCCTTTCCCCGTCTCCCTCCGCCATGGGAGGGAATCATGGTGCTCAGGTATCTTAAATTGAAACAAAAGTACCGACTAACCAGTATGAGGATTCCAGACAGCCCAGGCAATTACAGCATACCTCCCCTTGCAGACTGGCATGCTTGGGAAGGGCAGGTACTGCTGGTCACTGGCCTGGAAACCTGTGCCCCCTTGAGTAGGTCTGGGGGTGGCTAGCAGAGAAGGTGGGACATAATGGAGCCAGGTGGGAGGATGTGGGGCGTGTGTATTTGGAGAAGGAAGAGAGCTCTAACAGGAGACACTCGGGGGTGTCCTGAGAGATCCAAGTCAACTGGTGTCATCTCTTGCTTTTGATATCTCTCCCCAACCTTCTAGCATCTTCATAAGGTCATTTACCAGAGACCATACAGGACGGAGCACCATGATCCCACCACAGGTCTAGGTACTAGTCAAGGGTTTAGGTTCTGGGGACTCGGAGGCCTGAGTTCAAATTCCCATTTACCAGGTGACCTCGGGCAAGTCAGGAACTATTCTAAGTGTCAGTTTCCTCATCTGTCAAGAGACAGAGGCTAATACTTCCTACCTTGTAGAACCGGGATATGGAAAGCACAGAACCTAACACAGCGTGAGTGCTGAGCATGCATGAGCTACCATGATTATCAAATGCAAAAACAGAAGGGTGCACAGCCAGCAAGAGGTTGTCCTAATTGCCCGGAGCTGGGGGCAGGTGTGAAATGTCACGTGAAATGGCACAAAAGACAGATTGGAGGCCATGCTACGGCTGTGGCGGGTAGGAATTTTACACTTCATTCAGTAGACATGGGGAGCCATCGAAGGTTTGTGAGCAGGAGAGAGATGAGAGCAGGGCTGGGGCCAGGGAACACGGTGAGAACGGAGAGTTTACCGACAGAGGAGGATTCAGCCTGTGGCCTTGTCACCAATGCCTGTGTGTTCAGATCAGGCCAACCCCACTCCCCACCCTCAGTCAACTCAGCAAACAGAGGCAGCCTTGCCATTGAAGATCCTGGCTGTCTTCTCTCCTGCCCCTGGACGTGAACGTGAAATCCTGCTCGAATAACAGGACTCAGTGAGAAAGAGCAGCTCTGCACGCCTCTCTAACCCGGCCCTGGTTTATTTCATGCTGATCCAGGGTGAGCGCCTCATTTTCACACATGTTTCTTCTCACTTCCCTGGGATTTCTTCCCCCCGGCCCCGGCTCTGCAGTTCTCTGCCAACCTCCGATAAGGCGATCCTTAGCAAATAACTGCCCAGGCCTGGCGGTCTGTCCCATGTACCCGTCATGTTGAATCTGTAGGTAGGGAGAGCTAGGGCCAGCGGGGAGCCATCTGCCAAAGCCAATGTAATCACAGCGAAGGAACAGCCTTTGGAGTCAGGCCACAGGACCCCTGAGGGCAGACACTGGGTCTGCCTTGTTCTCTGATGTATTCCCGGCACTTGGAACAGTGCCTGGCACACAGCAGGCGCTCAATAAATGGATACTAAGCAGAGCAGTGAGTGAGGGATGCCGCCCACTTGCTGTGCAAGTGTAAGGAATACTGTGCAGGGTCTGGGGACATCCAGCTCACAGGAGCCTTGCTGCCGTTCGCCAGGCGTTGGGAACGGGCAGCCGCTCCTCGAGGTGTGCGGTGGGGGGGTGGGTCGTGAGCCCGTGCTGGAGGAGAGGGCAGGTGGGCAGGGGCGTGTTGGCAGAGCCACCTCTTCGGAGGAGTCTGGCCAGGGAATGCGCAGGGAGAAATGCTACGTCCAAACAGCTCGGCGCCCACGTCCTCGTCGGCCCCACCCTCAGCCAGCACCCGCATCCACGCCCACCGCGGGGGTGATCACGAGGAGGGCACCCTCGCTGGCCTCCGCCGGCGGCGGGTGCCCGTGACCCACCGGCAGGGGGCCAAGCAGGCGGGGTCTGCGGGCCCGGCCTTGCAGGGCCGCGCGGAGCCCCGGGCAGGCCCCCAGGAGCCCTGGCAGAGCGCCCCCCAGCAGGCGTTCGCGTCAGGCGGCACGTCCCCTTCCCGGCGCTGTCGGGACGCCGGGCCGCGCGCGCGGGACGGAGAGGACCCCGGGAGGTCTGGGCGCAGGGCACGCGTCCGAGGCCGCCGAACAAGGGCGGGCTTTGTGCAGCGGGCGGGAGGCAGGACGGCCAGTCCCCGCGCCCCGCCCGGCCCCGTCCCGGCCGCTGCCCGCGGATTCCTGCGGCCGCCGGGGCTTGGCGGCGCGGCGCGGCGGGCGGCGGGCTGGGCCCCGAGCCCTGGCGCTCCCCCTCTCTCCGGGACAGCAGCTCCGGAGCCGAGAGAGGCGCCCGGAGCTCCGACGGAGACACATCGTCCACCGAGTCAACAGACTGCGGCGGGCGACCTCTGCACGGGCTTGCTCTCCGCGCTCCGCGAGCCGGCGCCAAGGCCAACCCGGGGCCCACCTGGGGCGCCTCTTGCCCACCTGACGGGCCCCAACGTACTACCCTCCCGCGGGGGTTTGGGGTGCTAGGGAGCCCTCCCTCCTGACCCCCCGCGCCCGGCCTCCCATGGTCCTCAGGAGTGAGGGGCGTGCACACCTGAGACACCTGAGTGAGTCGAGCCTGGTCCTGCCGCCCGGGGAGTCTGTGCTGAGCCCACGACCGACCAGGAGGAGCAGGTGGGAGCCCGAGCGAGGTCTCTCACCCAAGCCACACCCACCAGGTGCTCCCAGAGCCGTGGCCACAGCCTACCTGATCCCCCGGCTCTCTCCCCGACCCGACTGGGGTCCATGTGACCTCGGGAAGGGAATTGTTGGAATGTTCTCTGGGACTTCCTACACTGCTAGAAAATGTCCACACAAAGGAGTGTGACATTTTGGGAGGCAACTTGGCAACATCCGGCAAGGCCTTTAAAATGGTTCTTCCTTGTGATCAGCAGTTTCAAGGAAGTGATCCTAAGGGAGGAATTATAAATGTGCACAAAGATGTTCACTGTGGCATTACTCATAATACCAAAGCAACTGGAAACAAATTTATGGCCAACGATTAACTATTACATACACATTGCAAGGCATGGACATGAGAAAAACTGTCATGGCATACATTTGGTGGGGAAAATGTAAGCCACAGAGCCATATGTTTTCAGTTGTAAGAGCTCTGGTAGGTCCTGAGGAAGCCAATGTTCTGCGTGTGCAGAAGCTGAACACTAAAATAAAAAGAAACCAGGATTTCCAAATACACACCCATGCCTAACAACATATTATGCAGGGATTTCTAGACGACCAAATAAAATAGGACTAGCCAGCATTCACTAAGTGTTTATGAGGTACAGGGAAATTTTAAAAAATTAGATGAAGACACTAGAAAAGCAGAAAAGGGGTAAAAGATGCATAGGAAATGCAAGATAAATAGAAAACATACAGTAAGATGGCAAAAATAACTAATCATTACAGACGGTAAAAGTTTAAACATTTAAAGGTTTGCTGACTCGGTTAAAAATACACGCAAATCAAAAAGTAATAGAATTACAAGGAGAAATTTATAAATCCACAATCCTCTAATATTTACAAGAGAAACAATCAAAACATGAAAGAGAAAGGCTAAACTAAGGCTGAAAACAATATACCAAGAAACAAACCCTTCCTGCCCCACATACAAAGCTGCTGTGGCCATGTTAAACTTGAAGGGAAAAGCTATTGTTGAGAATCTCAATAACCGCATGATTATAAAAGGAGTAATTCACCAGGAGGCTATAACAATTGTAATAACACAATACATTTAGCATCCAAATCTATAAAACAAAAAGTGATAGAGCTACAAAGGAAAATGTATAAATCCTCAATTATAATGGGAGATTTTATTATGCTTCTCTGATACATCAAGCAGACAAAAATTTTGGAAGGACAGAGTATTTGCATAATACAATTAATATTTAATCTACGAACATCTATAGAACCATTCACTTCTACGTGTACCCAACACTTAAAAATACTTTCCAAGAACACAGAACATATTTGTGAAAATTAATTACTTACTAGGCACAGAGAAAATCATAATAAAAACTAGAATCGGTACCATATAAACCACATGCTCTGTATGCAGGGCAGTTAAGACAGAAATCAAGAACCAAAAGAAAACAGGTATGATCCTGTACATTTTTGGAAAATTTAAAACACAGTTCTAGATAACTCACGCGTTACAGAAAAACCAAACTTGGAAGTTAGAAGTTATTTAGAACTGAATGACATTGACAATATTATGTATCAAAACTTCTGGGATGCCCTTCTCCTTCCTTTCCCTTCCTGACCCCTTCAGCCCTAAGCCACTTAGGTGGACAGAGCAAGGTAACCGATAGATGCCCATCAAGAGGTGACCTGGAACGGGTGTCGCAGCCCGAGAAGAGTGAGGAGCACGTCCGTGCAGTGGGGAGGCTTGGCATGGGGAGTCAGAGCCTGAGCGGGGACAGGAGGGCATCTGTGTACGGAAGCAGCCCGGTGTGAGGTGCTAAAGCCCAAACCTGGTGAGGACAGCATCCACCAGCCTATGGGGGGTGCCTGATGGGAGGTGCCGGAGTCCAAGCTGCTTGAGAAGGACACCCACAGACCTCACACTAATGCCTCCAGTTCCAATCCAACATCAAGGATTCATTCAGTTTTCTCCTCTCCATAGGTACAACTCCCTTCTCCAACAGTGAGAAACCTGGCTGGCTCCCGTCCTCCCTAATATAGTGACACGTTCTGTCCATCTCCCTTGAAAATAGTCTCCACCACTGCTGCCTTCCCCTCTCCACCCCCCCCCCCTTCCAAGGGACAGACCTTCCTACCTGGCTTGGTCTCTGACACTTTTCCATACGTTACTTGAAAAAATGCTATTTTTTTTTTGGACTTTACCTGAAAGGACTGATTTTTTTGGTACTTTACTTGACCCTTTTCTGTAAGTTGGAGACTATGCAAAAAAAAAATTATTTAAAAACCTTGCATCATGCAGCTAGAGCAGTAAAAGGACATTTTATAGTCTAACTACTTACATGAGAAAAGAAGATTGAAACTCAATCAACAAAACTACCAAGACATTTGAGAAAGAAAACCGGAGTAAATCTAAAGAAAGCAGAAGGAAGGAAATAATAGAGATAAACATTGGCAATGTTATAGGGTCACGTCAGTGCTTCCACACTTATGGACAGAATGTAACTCGATACAACCAATTTAAAAAACAATTTTCCTTTAGTAAAGTGTTAGGTGCACATAACCTCTGACCCTTAGAAACTTCTTCATATGCCCCAAAAGACAGTACAAGAATGCTGTTTGCGGTGTTGTTCGTAATAGCAAATGAAGTGCCGATAGAATGGATTTTTAAAATTGTGATCTTGGGGCGCCTGGGTGGCTCAGTCGGTGAAACGCCCATCTTTGGCTCAGGTCATGATTTCATGGCTTGTGAGCTGTTGTGAGCTGACAGCTCAGAGCCTGGAGCCTGCTTTGGATTCTCTGTCTCCTTCTCTTTCTACCCCTCCCCCACTTGTGCTCTGTCTCTGTCTTTCAAAAATAAATAAATGTAAAAAAAAAATTTTTTTTAGATCATGATCTGGGGTGCCTGGGTGGCTCAGTCAGTGAAGCGTTTGACTTCAGCTCAGGTCAAGGTCCTATAGTTGGTGAGTTCAAGCCCTGTGTTGGGCTCTGTGCTGACAGCTCAGAGCTTGGAGCCTGCTTCGGATTCTGTGTCTCCCTCTCTCTCTGCCCCTCCCCTGCTCACACTCTGTCTCTGTCTCTCAAAAATGAATAAGAGTTAAAAAAAAGTAAAAATCAAATCAAATCAAATCAATTAAAAATGGTGATCTATTCTTACAACATAATACCATAGATCAACACGAATGAAACACAGCTACACTTCTCACCACAGAGGCAAAAAATCACGATGGTCAGCAATAACTGGTGACAGAAGAATTCATGTTTCTGAAAATATTTCAGGAAAACAGGCTAATGTATTTATGCCCTCAGGGCTGGGAAGAATGTCTTACATAAGACATAGAAAGACATACAAATAAAATATGAAAGACTGATGAATTTGACAATCTTCACACTAAAGCTTCCTGCATGACAAGACATTATAGACAAAAGAGAAAGACAAGCCACAGGCTGGGAGAAGATATTTACAGCAGATCAAGCTGACAATGGATTGGTCTCCGGAATTTATAAAAGAATTCTTAAATATCCACAAAAAGCCACGCTCCATAGTAAAAGGATATGAAGATCCACTTTTAGAAAAGGAAGGTGGAACGACTACCAAGGTTGAGAAGATGCTCTACCGCTCTGGGCCTGGGGGGATGCAAATTAAAAGTCAGTGCTTACAGCTTAGCTCCCTGCCCCGGGAGCTCAACACAATGCCTACCATCCTGTGCTTCATACCCCACTCCCCACCACTCATCTTCAGTCCCAAGGGCTGCTGACCACAGCCCAGTGCTCTCTACTGCCCCTCCAAGGTGCCACAGATCTCCTGTCTCCCGCCCAGGGGTATGCTCTATTCCAACTGTCTGGGTCCCCGGGGGTTAGACACGCACAGCCCCTTCTTCCTCAAGCCGCTTGTACACTTCAGTGGGGCTGGGCTCTGGCAGGTTCATCTCACAGCCACACAGTGTGACTGATGAAATGCCGGTCCCCTTCAAAACTCCAGCCCGTTGCTGAGTCCGACTCACCATGGCTGGTCCTCTTTTCTCCGTCACAGATTTTCTTCCAGGTTTTCAAACATTCATCTCCCTCGCCATTAGGTGTCTGTTGGCTTCTCCACCCCATTCCTGTGTGTTTGAACCCCCAAGTGTGGATGTGGTTTGGAATCATTCCCAGAAGGCTACCAGTCCCCATCAATATCAACGGATGCCAAACGTAATTCATGGTTTTCTTCATTTCTCTTTTTCTGAGACAGGTACAAATTGCTATTGTTTTCATCAAGGCAGAAGGTAAAAACAAGGAAGTCTGGAATAACCAGGCGTTATCACAGGCTTTCACTCCTGAATTGTTCTACTTTGGCCAAGGTACCACCTGCAGCACGCTTGACACTCCTACGTTGTGCCTGGGAGAAGAGTAAAACCAGTCGATCTCGGTTCAGGTCATGATCTCACGGTGTGTGAGTACGAGCCCCGCATCGAAATCTGTGTGGACGGTGCAGAGCCTGCTTGGAATTCTCTCTCACTCTCTCTCTGCCCCTCCCCACTCGCTCTGTCTCGCTCTCAAAAATAAATAACTTAAAAGCTTTTTTAATTAAAAAAAAAAAAGAATAAAACCGGTCGAGGAAATACATGCTTCTTCCTCAACTGGCTGTAAATGAAGTCATACTGGAGAATTGGTAAGAGTCACCTGCCATGTCACAGGAAGCCGGTAGTGGTCATCCAGTTCAGGCTCTCACCCATGGCCAGAATGCCCTCTACGACTTTCCTGAGCTGATGACAATGAACTCTGCCTGTCTCTCCAGAGGACAGAGAGGCGAAGTCACAATACCAGAGGGGGCGTCTCCAGACAGGGACAACAGCCCTGCGGCACTCAATATATGCTGAGCAAATAAGTGAGTTTGTCACTCACTGAAGTATCTATTAAAAGCTTCATTCGAATGTGGTCTTTGACCTATTAGCTTTATTTTGTGCCTTGGGATGACATTTCTGTATTTTTACACGAGAGTTACATTTAGAATCTAACCGCCCTCAGAAAATAGCTTTTTGTGAGACTGAAACTTCTCAAGCTTGCTGTTTCAATGAGTGGAAACAACATTTCTGTAAATGGTTTCTTTAAAAGCAGACATAAATCAGCACCACTTTTACTGGCTACAAAAATATGGATGCGACTAACGGATTAAAAGTTATTTGCAGATGGTAGCATGCTAAATTTGTCCCGAAAATCTACTCATGTCACCAAATATGGGTTTCTCTATACTACTGAAAAATAAAGTTATTTTTAAATGTAATATAACCCAAATGTCAACGGTCCCCTCATTCCTCCTCATTCTTTCCTCTCCTATGTCCACTTCAGCAGTGGCTGGAAATAAAATGTCTTCACATGGTTATATTAATATTGCATAAAATTCAGAGAATAAAAGGAAAACATTAGCAAACCAATGAAAGAATTTTTGTGACTTTCTTTCTTCCTTTTTTTTTCTTTTTGTTGTTGTTGTTGCTGTTCATCCACAAATATATCACATGGTTTGTTCGCTGACATAATTTTTGTGCCCCATTCTTTACTTTCCTGAAAATGCCCCCTGCCCCATCCCCTCAGTGTCACTAGTTCCTTCCCTCTTGTCTCTCTGTAACCCCCTCTAGGGCACAGGTCATGTCTTTGCCTCTCAGTGATCCTCTGGAGGGCACAGCACAAGGCCCATGGCTGTGTGCTCTAAATAATGTTCACGAAAATTCTCAGTAATATTCACTGAAATCACCGAAGAGCAAAGAACACTCTAAATCTTCAGAATTATGGTGCATCATGCATCAATCTCATGGCATTATTACGAGGAAGATACTGCTGAATTCCACAGTTGATATATGAGAAGGTTCAGATTCAGAGAGTTCAAATAACCTGTCCCAGTCCACACAGCTGACAAGCGGCCCGGCTAAGATTCACTCACGGGCCTAATAAATCCCAACTCCAGACTCCTACCCAGCTTACATGATGACTGTCAACCAAATGCAGAAGTCTCTCACGTTAATGATGGCTCTATTCCAAAGCTGGAGAGCCTCTACCATTGGAGAAAAGCCAAGTGTACCTTTTGATTACGGCTGGCTTTGCTGTTAGTGTTCACATCCAACCCTGGTCTTCTCTACTCCAGGCCGCTTATCACCATGTTTCTTTTTCTTTTTAATATTTCTTTTTTTTAATTTATTTCTTATTTTTTAAAATTTACATCCAGATTCGTTAGCGTGTAGTGCGACAATGATATCAGGAGTAGATTCCTCAGTGCCCCTTACCCATTTAGCCAATCCCCCCTCCCACAACCCCTCCCATAACCCTCAGTTTGTTCTCCATATTTATAAGTCTCTTCTGTTTTGTCCCCCTCCCTGTTTTTGTATTATTTTTGTTTCCCTTCCCTTATGTTCATCTGTTTTGTCTCTTAAAGTCCTCATATGAGTGAAGTCATATGACACTTGTCTTTCTCTGACTAATTTCGCTTAGCATAATACCCTCCAGTTCCATCCACATAGTTGCAAATGGCAAGATTTCATTCTTTTTGATTGCCGAGTAATACTCCATTGTTTATATATATGTGTGTGTGTGTGTGTGTGTGTGTGTGTGTGTATATATATGTGTGTGTGTGTATATATATATATATGTGTGTGTGTGTATATATATATATATGTATATATATATATACACACACACACACACACACATACATACCACATCTTCTTTATCCATTCATCCATTGATGGACATTTGGGCTCTTTCCATACTTTGGCCATTGTTGATAGTGCTGCTATAAACATGGGGATGTGTCTGTCCCTTCGAAACAGCACACCCGTATCCCGTGGATAAATGCCTAGCAGTGCTATTGCTGGGTCATAGGGTAGTTCTATTTTTAGTTTTTTGAGGAACCTCCGTACTGTTTTCCACAGTGGCTGCACCAGCCTGCATTCCCATCACCATGTTTCTTAAACTTTCCTTCATTGAGAAGGTTTCTTGTCTTCCTATCATTATCAGCCTTTTCTGGAAGTGTTCGAGTTTCTGCATATATTACTTCAAATATGGTGTCAGAAACAGCAAACAATCCACAAAGTAATTGAGAAAATGATCGTACTTACAGTAGCATCCAAAAGAATGATACTGAGGAGTTAAGTTAACCGGGGAGGCCAAGGACTTACACACTGAAAATCAACACAGCGCTGAAAGAAATGAAAGAAGACACAAATAAATGGGAAAACACCTGTGTTCATGGGTTGGAAAGTTTAATATTGTTAACACGTCCACACTGCCCAAAGTGATCTTACAGATCCAACGCAATCCCTGTCAAAATCCCAATGGCATTTTTAAAAACAGAAATAGAACAAAAGTAATCCTGAAATTCATATGGAACCACAAAGGAACCCAAACAGCCAAAACCACCTCAAGAAAGGAGAACAAAGCTGAAGGCCTCACCCTTCCTGATTTCAAAACATATTATTTCAGGTTTTCAGCAGTGCCCTCGTCTTTTGCCACACCTAACAATTCCATTTTCTGGGAGTGTATCCTAGGAAAATAAGCAGGAATATGTGGAAAGATTTAGCATTGAGGATGACATTGTTTGAAATATTACTCAGCGATCAAGAAGAATGAAATCTTGGGGCACTTGGGTGACTGTCGGTTGAGCGTCCGACCTCAGCCCAGGTCATGATCTGGCAGTTTGTGAGTTTGAGCCCCACCTTGGGCTCGCTGCTGTCGGCCTGTCAGTGCCGAGCCCACTTTGAATCCTCTTCCCCCCTCTCTCTGCCCCTCCCCGGCTGGCGCTCTCTCAAAAACAAACATTAAAAAAAAAAAAGAATGAAAGCTTGCCATTTGCAACAATGTGGATGGAGCTAGAATGTGTTATACTAAGCGAAATTAGTCAGAGAAAGACAGAGATCATATGATTTCATTCCTATGTGGAACTTAAGAAACAAAGCAGACGAGCATAGGGGAAGGGAAGGGAAAATAAGATAAAAACAGAAAGGGAGGCAAACCATAAAAGACTCTAAAATACGTAGAACTGAGGGCTGCTGGAAAGGAGGTGGGTGGGGGGATGGGCTAAATGGGCGAAGGGCATTAAGGAGGGTGCTTGCTGGGATGAGCACTGGGTGTTATATGAAAGTGATGAATCACCAAATTCTAGTCCTGAAACCATTACTACACTATACGTTAAGTAGCTTGGATTTAAATAAAATTTAAACACAGAAAAAATTGGGAAAAAAAAGATGACGGTGTTTATAAAGGAGAAAGAGCATGTGTCCAGCAATAGACTATTAGCTCTAAATTTTAAATAAATAAATAGATAGATAAATTTTGATGCCTCCATCAAATGGAATAAATGCTAAGTAGCCATTAAAAATCACGCTGTAAAAAAAATCATGCTATAGCAGAACATTTTATTGATATGATTAAATGTTCAAGATATGTTATGGGAAAAAACCTATTACAATGTAGTGTTTATACTATGATTCCAATGCTATAAAATATTTCAGTATATATAGAAAAAAATGGCTAGGGGCACCTGGGTGGCTCACTCCATTAAGCGGTCAGCTCTTGGTCATGATCTCACGGTTCATGGGTTCGAGCCCTGCGTTGGGCTCCACACTGACAGGGCAGAGCCTTCTTGGGTTTCTCTCTTCCCTCCTTCTCTCTCTGCCCCTCCCCGCTCCCACGCTCTCTCTCTCAAAATAAATAAATAAACTTAAAACAAAAGCTAGAAGGATATATATGAAGCCATTAATTGTTATTATAGGGGGCAGGATTACATACAGGCAGTTTCCCTTTTCTCAATTTCAATATTTTCCTATTTTTCTGCAATAAAAACATAGTACTTTTATTTTTATTTATTTTTAATTTTTTTAGTCTTTATTTTTGAAAGAGAGAGAGACACAGCGTGAGCAGGGGAGGGGCAGAGAGGGAGGGAGACACAGAATCCAAAGCAGGCTCCAGGCTCTGAGCTGTCAGCACAGAGCCCGACACGGGGCTCAAAACCACCAGCCGTGAGATCACGACCTGAGCTGAAGTCAGACGCTTAACCGACTGAGCCACCCAGGCACCCCATATGACTTTTATAATTTAAGAGAAAAAGAGTGTTTGTTTTGTAAGTGATACCCAGAACAGAGTACAATATTCTATGATAAGCGTAGAGAGCAGGACAAAGTACAAATGCCTCCTTGATGATCCCAGACACTAACTCTGATCATATTAACACTGCAGCTCCAATGCTGTAGGCACATATTGAGTTCAAGGTTAATTACATCCTCTTTGTCCTTTCCTCTTGGATATGCACAGTCATGACCTCAAGTGTAACTTGTTAAAACAGGACTCATTTTCCTCTGGCTCCCCATCTGTACACCCTCCCCCCACCTGCAAACACACACACACACACACACACACACACACACACACACACACACCCTGCACCAGACCTTCCGACTCCTCCTCCCCTCACACCCAGACCTCCAGATTTTCCTCCAGAACACCCTGCGCATTTGCACCCTTCTGCCAACACTTCAGGTTTTCCAATCTGATGAGATATCTCAAACTGTCGGCCTAAAAACCAAACCTTGGCCACAAATCAGTTTTGCCTGGCCCACGACCTACTGAATTAGAGACCCACAGTGAATAACTGAGAAACTTCACACAAAAAATATAGATTTCTTGCTTCTCACACACACACGGAGTGACACTGATGCTGACTGACTTCCCCTTTGGACACAGATGGTTCTTTCCAGTTGTCCAGGCTCCATCCAGAACTCCTCACTGTACCTCTAACACTGAGAGTTCCAGGGGTCATTTAATGTCAAGATTACTGAGTTGTTTCTCTGGCACAGTCCCTGTGACCATTTGATTCTGTGACTCCAGCCTAGATTCGTGGAAATGTAATTATAAGCAGTCTTCAAAATCCTTTTAGAGAAGGAGCATCTTCTATATATTTTAAAAATAGTGTTTCCCTCTTGCTCTAATGAATCCCAAAGCGAAAGACTGCCTACAAATTAGTAAGGTAGAGAAATGCATCCTACCTTTTCTCTTTTCTTCTCGGAGCAAACAGGAAGAGGAAGCCTGAGTTGACCACATAATGCAACATTTGCAGTCCTGGCTGAAGAAACCTAACTTTTCTTTAAAAAACATACATTTCAGCTTTCCTCTATACGTTGTTATTTAAAAAGAATTGGGTCTTGGGTGCTGGGTGGCTCAGTCAGTTAAATGTCCGGCTTTGGCTCAGGTCATGATCTTGCAGTTTGTGGGTTCGAGCCCCATGTCAGGCTCTGTGCTGCCAGCTCAGAGCCTGAAGCCTGCTTCGGATTCTGTGTCTCCCTCTCTCTGCCCCTTCCCCACTCGCGCTCTGTCTCTCTCTCTCATTCAAAAATAAGTAAACATTAAAAAAACTTTTTAAATAAAATAAATAAATAAATAAAAAGAATTGTGTCTTTCATGGAAGAAGATAAACAAAATACACTTATTGCTTTCCTTACAAACTACTATTTCTCACTTCTTAGCAACTGCCACAGCAGCATTTGTGGAGAAAGAAGATATTACTCAATTTTCTTTTTCTTCCTTTCTTTCCTTCCCTTTCTTTCTTCCTTCCCTCCTTCCCTCCTTCCTTCTTCCTTCCTTCCTTCCTTCCTCTCTCTCTCTCTCTCTCTCTCTCTCTCTCTCTTTCTAGGGTGCACACATGAGCTTGGGAGGGGCAGAGAGAGAGGGAGAGAGAGAATCCCAAGCAGCCTCTGTGCCCTCAGCACAGAGCCATACGTGGGGCTCTATCCTACAAACTACGAGATCACAACCTGAGCCAACATCAAGAGTCGGATGCTTAACTGACTAAACCAGCCAGGCCCCCTCAATTTTCTGTTGCAGATGCAAAACGAAGCATCAAAATAAATCACTGCTTAAAATTCCCAGGTCCATCTTCAGAATAGGAAGCCTATCTATCTCTTACATGATAAAGAAGATGTAACAAAGAGCGAGTATCCCAAGGACAAAAGATTAAGATTAGAACAAGCCTTCTCAAGAGAGATTTCTGAACTGTGGTTCGAATGCTCTTGATTGGCTTTGAATCAATACAACCTTGGAAATTATGCTGTGTTCTGATCAGATCAAGAGACTCAGAGTGTCTCTTAAATCCAATAATAAAATAATAGAATGATTGTAAGTCTGTGACCTCTAGAATGCATTGGCCAGGAAGGGAGACCAGTGACCCGGCAGAGCCAACTCATGGACCTGTGCCCCAGAGGGAGAGGCAGCAAGACAGAACATGACAGTGTCCTTTGCAGCCCTGTCAACTCTCCCTCCCTCTGAGAATCAGTGTGAGCTGAACTGTCTCTGACCACCTCTGCTCTTACCTAGTCCCCACCTTGAGACAAGTCTAATAGCATTCCCCTCCCCCAAAGCCCAAGTACAAAAGGGTTTGAAAGTAATTATAGGTTTACTGGGGGTCCCTGGGGGAGACAGAGAAGGGACTCACACCATATTATATCCCACCCAACAGAACTTTATCAAGTCTCTCTTAGTCATGTCCGTTTTCTCTCTCTAGTCCCTTTTCAGGACCACCTTGTACCTGTTTCCCCCCCGCCTCCCCCTACTCTGGCTTCCTCCCACCGCCTGGACTATTCTTTCTAGATCCTGCTACACCGGCCCTTCTCCACACTGGTTCACCTCAGGAGCCCCTGGGGGAGCTTATAAAGCAAACCAGTGCCAGAGCCCCACTCCCAGAGACACTATCCAACCCATCCTGCGGTAGGAGCTGAACCTACTATCGTCTGAATGCTACTCAGGTGTCTCTGCTATGCTCCCAGGGCCTCTGCCCTTCAGATTTGCTCACATGGGGCATCTGACTTTCTCAGATAGAGGTCCTTACCCCTCACACAGCCCTCTGAGGAAGGCCATGGGGAGGTTTTCTGTTGTCATATTAAGAGTCAACAAGCTCGTCTCTTGTAAGCTTAAAGCATGAGAATTCATCCCGTCAGAGCCTAAAAACTTGTTTGGAAATTCTTTCCCTTTGGCACGATAATCAGAAGACCACCGTGGGACATAATCATAAATGTATTCTATGATTCCATTCCAAGGACGCTCACGGTTTATAACAGTAAAAATAGATGATCCAGCAGGAGATCTGGTTAAGTGAATGGCAGTATATTTCTACAGTGAAACAGTATGCAGATCAAAATTACAGTATTTTGTGAAGGAAACTATCATAATGTAATAACTTCCTCTTTGCATTTGAAAAACACCAAACCGGCAGAAATTTAAATTGTACAATGCCTACCAATATATCTTTCATCTACATCCATCTATTGCTAACATTCGCCACATTCTCTTCTTCTCCTACTGTGTTCATATTTGGGTGTATGCTTTTTTTTTTTTTTTTTTTTTTTTTTTTTTTAGAATCCTTTGAAAGTCAACTGCAGACATTCTCCCTCTAGCCCTAAGCCCCACAGCATGGGTCTCATCTCCAAGAACTAGCACCGTGTCCTTTGTAAGCCCAGTCCCATCATCACACCCAACATGGCAGTACTAATAGAATTATATGATCTCACACAGCGTCCATATTCGACTTTCTCTACTTGTCCCCAAAATGTCCTTCATAGCTATTTTCTTAAATCTGGCTCCCATCAAGGATCATGTGTCCCATCTGGTTGTGACGGCTCCTTAGTCTCCTTTTAATCTACAGCAGTCACAAACCCTGTTCGTTTCTTCTTTTATGACGCTGACTTCTTTTTAAGTTTATTCATTTATTATTTGAGAGAGAGAGAGAGAGAGAGTTCAGGGCTGGGGCAGAGAGAGAGAGAGAGAGAGAGAGAGAGAGAGAGAGAGAGAATCCCAAGCAGGCTCCGTGCTGTCAGCACAGAGCCAGATGCGGGGCTCAATCTCACCAACTGTGAGATCATGACCTGAGCTGAAATCAAGAGTCAGATGCTTAACCGTCTGAGCCACACAGGCGCCCTTTTTTTTTTTTTTTTTGAAAAGTTCAGGCCTGTTTTGCCCAAACTGCCACAATCTGAATGTCTAAAGGTTTCCTCATGATTGTGTTTAGATTAGATCCTTTCAACAAAAATACCACCCGGGCAAGGTTGTGTTCTTCCCCTCCTATCACACCAAAGGCCCTTCAGCTTGTTCACTACTTTGATCCCTTCCCTAAAGTGATTGCTGCCAGACCTCTCCAGTGTAAACGTGCTTTTATCCTTTTTTGCAAGTAGTAACTACGTGGTAGGGTGATACCTTGACACGGCGTGAATATCCTTTCCCCAAAAATCTTTCATCCGAGGCACCCACCGATAACCTTGTCTGAATCAATTATTACAATGATGGATGCAGAATGGTTCCCAACATAATATTACATGGAAAAAAAAAACAACATCAGGGCACACGGCTACACCGCATTCGATCTCAGCCAGTGGCATGCCACAGCTGATTCTTACAGGCCAACAAAAGCCAAATGTTAAGATCTTTAGGAATTTCTAAAGTCAGCTGTTCAATTACTGGTTGCTTGAAATCAGCCACAGTAAAAGTATTTCCAAGATAGATGTAGGCTGACTCTATAAACAAAGAGCCACGGGCCCACTTCCTAAAAGGCGAAATCAGAACCTTCTGGATGGGATCCAGCTTCATCTAGTGATGTCTAGTCAGGAGACACTAACATCAAGGTATGCAAGGTGGGACAGGAACACGCTTGAAGGAGAGGCTGTTGGCAGAGGCCCCCAAGGCTCAGTCTTTGGTTACTCCCACTCTCCTTCACCCATTTTGCCCATCCCCCTCTCCCCTCTGGCCACTATCAATTGTTTTCCGTATTTATGGGTCTGATTCTGCTGTTCGTTTGTTTGTTTCTTCATTTGTCTTCATAGATTCCATGTACGAGTGAAATCATATGTTATTTGTTCTCGTCTGACCTATTTCACTTTGTCTAGGTCCATCCATGTTGTCATGAATGGCATGATCTTATCCTTCTTTAGGCCTGCATAATATTCCTGTGTGTGTGTGTGTGTGTGTGTGTGTGTGTGTACACCACATTCCTTATTCATTTGTCTATTGGTGGACATTTGAGCTGCTTCCATATCTTGGCTACTGTAAATAATGCTGCAATGAACACAGGGGTCCATGTATCTTTTTGAGTTAGTGTCTTTATTTTCTTTGGGTAAATACCTACAGGCTGCTGCTTATATATGTTCATTTAAACTCTGAGCACTGTGGCACATGTTATCACATCCTGATCCTCACTATACCTTGCAGCCAACAGGCCAGGCTGCATTATGCATTTCCAAAGGGAAATCATCTAATGCTTAGAGAAATAAAATGAGTTGCCCGAGGCTCACAGTCTCTGATATGCTAAGACTGGCCGCGGGTGGACCTCAGAGTTTCTTCACACTCGGTTTGTCAGGAGAGGGAAGTACCAACGGATTCAGAGGACATGGCCTGCCCAAGAATGGCTGTCCTTTGCTGGAGCATCTGGAGAACCAAGGTGGCTGGATGAATTTGGAGCCGGACACGGGAAGCAGATCGCCTGGTTGTAGATCTGGCTACTGGCCAGCGTGATCCTGGCAAATCCCTCCCCTTCTCCCACCCCAGGTCTCCCATCTTTTAATCCGGGAAGAACTGAACAGGAGGTCTCTAAGGTAAAGGCTGGCTCGAGGGTGTGGATTCTTTCTGTTCATCTTCACTCTGTTTGCTATTCTATAGTTAATGCTTTTGGAAAGCAAATCCATTTGATTTCTTATTATAAATATTTCACCTTCCTTCATATAAACGTTAGTGAATATGAAGTTATACGTCCCCAGAGGGACTTTATTTTCCATGCCAAACCACAAAGCCTGTTACATGACCAAAAAAAAGCTACAGCTTTAATCTCCTGATGACAGCTCTGAGAGATAAATGCAGAGGGCAGGGAGGCACTAGGCCAGCAGTATCAGGACATCATCCCAAACCTCAACCATCTTTGAATCATCCTCCTGAGCAGCCTTCCGAGGCTCCAGCTGAGCCCAAAGACCTGACACTCCATAGTAACAGTTACTATTTACTGAGCACTTATTATGTGCTAAGCACTGTTCTCTGGGCTTTCTATACATTTGTTTATTTACTCCTCACAACACTTCTATCAAGTTGTTTTTATTCCCAATGCACACATGAAAAAAAGGAGGCCCAGAAAGGGTAGGTAATCTTGTACCAGGTCACACAGCAAGTATCATCACAGGCAGAATCATCAGGATTCAAACCCAAGCATTCCGCCTCTAGACTGGTTTATCACAACACGTTAACACGATTATAATCAGTAAGATCAAGAAATTTTACTCTGGGATAAGCATATTGCCACTGTGCTTAGATAATATTCTGAAGTGTTAATTGTGGTGTTTTTTTTCCCCCTTTGAATCTTCTATTCCCAAGCCCTTTCCCTATTCCAGCAGACTTACCGTATAGCATCCTGTGCCTCAGAGAAGAGATAATGAAGCAGAATGACAGAGAAAAATGAGAGAATGAGTCTTTTCCTGGCCTCAAAGTTGAGGCCCAGGAGATAACGAGAAGGGTTTAGCAAAGGCATTCAGTCTGGGAGAATGTCTGATGTCAGGGCAAGGCTTGGAGCCTTGACTACAGGCAGGGGACCCAGACGGGAGGCAAAAAGCACGAAGACACAGGTGTGTCCACAGGCAGTGAAGCCGTTTCTGTCCCACCCCTGATCGGGTGGGGGTAACAGAACCCAGACAGGTTCAGGAAATCTGAGGGCAGTGGAGAGATAGTAACAACCTCAAGTAGAAATGTGTGATCGGGACGCCTAGGCAGCCAGGATGCGGTGAGACTGCCCAGCTGCCGAGACCCACGAGGGCAGCCAGACACCTGTGTGTGCGACGGACTCTAAAGGACAAGGACAGTTATCCAGCCTGAAGGGCCTCTTATACAGGGGCGAGAATGACACAGGAAGGGCCCACAGCGCCAGCCCCATCCCTCAGCACCAGGACTCTGGCAGGGAAGGGAGAGGAAGCACAGGCCGGCTGAGACCATTCCCACCGCCCGGCAGAAGCAGGGATAAGTCACGAGAAGGTCTCTTTGTCGAGCACATTGGATTGTGTGGGCTGAAATCTGTACCCATTCTTTTAAACAACAGGACTCTGCAAGCATGAAATACGGATCCTCTTTTCAAGTTACTCCCAACCCGGGCAGGAAGCGACTGTGCCTCGGCAGGAGGTGAGGTCTGAGGGCCTGCTCTCAAGTGTGGCTCTCACTTCCCACACCAGCCTGAGCCTCAGGGCCCTTCGCCTGGAAAACTCATGCATGGTGCTAACTCGCTAAGTATTGGGTATATTCAACGAAAGGCAGGTGGAGGAATTTTGTAAAACCTTGGGGTGCCCTACGAATGAAAGAAATTATCCTTATAATTATTATCATCGCCAAGAACCATAAAAGAATTCGAGAACTCAAGACAGGCCATCATCCCAGAAATGCTCTGGGAGCTCTGGGAGCTCATGCTCGAGACAGGCGGTGCATGGTGGGTGCAGAGGAGGTCAAGAAGGACTAGATATGCCACCATGTATGAAGTGGGAAAGCAAAATGCCCTCTTCACCCTGCTTCCAAATTATTGGGATGTCACTACACTGTTCCTCTGCAAAGGAAAGGTCACAACAACACATGTACGTCCCAGCCACTTAGCCCGGCCTCTGTGCCCTTGGCAGCCCGGCCCCAGCCCGGCCTGTGCGTCTTCTTCACAAACCGGCTCCTGACTGCCCGTGGGCCTGACCTGGTGCGTCCCCTCAGCCAGGCGCGTGGTCCCCCACTCGTCCAGCTCCAGTTGTCCAGACCCCCAGGGCCATGCCCGGTGCCAGGCACGGTGAGAACATAAGCTCAACCTTTTCTTGAGCGATGTGCGGCCTCTGCTTCCAAACCCACTCTCAACGCCATTTCCTTTGTGAGACCCCTCCTTTCTGCTCTTTTACTGCTTCCCCCCGGGAGTGACTGTTGCCTCGTTTGTGACTCTATCCAGACTCTCGTCACCAGAGCCTCTGTCACAGTCTACCTCTCTTACGAGGCAGCATCCTTGCAGGGGGGGCCAGGGGTCTGCATCCACCCCATCCTTACAAGGCACGACACAGACCCTCCCGCTTAGAAGGCTGTTGAGAAAGAGACAATGGAGGGAAGAAGATATAAAAACACACTTGTGTCATTAAACCAAAAGGTTAAGGATGTGTTTGTGGTAAATATTCCAATGACAAAGGAGATAAATGTAGAAAACAGAGCTTCCCTGACTCTTTTCTCCCAGGCCCAAAGGCAGCCACTGTTGTCATTTTCTTGTGTATCTTTCTAGAAATAACCCTGTGGTTGTGTTTTTGTGTAGCCCCTGTACCCAGTGAATGAAGACACATAATGACAAATTACCACGGAGGACGGAGAAAGGGGGCTGAATGGATGCTTAGGTGAGGGCCTGGGAAAAATGCTCTGGGAGTCAGGACGAGATTGCACAGGCACTGGCAGAGCCTAGAACTTTCTCAAGCGACCTGGGCCTGAAGCCAGGAAAGTCCCCAAAGCAGAGAATGTTCTCCAAGAGAAATCTGTTTACACAAGGAAGGGGCGGCCAAACCCATCCTTTCTCAAAAGTGTGGCCCTAAAGGAGGTTCCCAGGAGAGACACGGGTATGGGCTTCGTGAATTCTCAGTTCTCAACTTTCCTGGAAGTTTTTGAAGCGCAGAAGATGGCCGTGCCGCCATGAAGGCAACACTGTGAAAGAACAGGATGTCCTGAACGGGTGTGTGGTGTCGGGGAGGGAGACGGCTCAGGACTATCACAGGGAGACAGAGCATACGGAGGGGCAGGCCAGCGGAACCTCCAAGAGAAGGGGCAGAGGTGCATGATGGTGCACGTGGGAACGTCAGCTGGACCGGCCTGAGAGCAGCCCAGCGTGGAAGAGAGGCCAGGACCACAGGGTGCTTTGGGGAGAGCACCGGCCAGGCAGGCATCGTGGGCACAGGAAGGCGGCTGCCAGCTCTGGACAAGAGCAGACGGAGGGCAGATGCAGAGGGGCAGGGATAGGTCTAAAGAGGGAAGCTCGGTGCAGAACTGGGGGTTCGGCAGCCACCCTCACACTTTCACACTTAAGCCCACCTGCCCTCATCTGCAGTCCCAGCCCAGTGCGGACTCCTGTCCACGTCCATGGGAGTTAATAGGCTCTAGGGGCACCTGGGTGGCTCAGTCGGTTGAGCGTCCGATGTCTGACCTTGGCTCAGGTCATGATCTCATGGCTTGTGGGTTCGAGCCCTGCATCAGGCTCTGTGCTGACAGAGCCTGGAGCCTGCTTTGGATTCTGTGTCTCTGAATCGCTCGCTGCCCCCCCCCCGCCCTGCCCCAAGTAAAACAAAAAAACATTTTAAAAAAAAGAGGCTGTACACACTTTTCGGGTACGGAAACCCCCAGTCCAGTGAAACAGGTTGTTGATCCTGCTCTGACTTGGCACCCCGATCTAGGGGCTGCCCTGATGATCACTGGCTTCCCCAGGCCGGGACCTCTGGGATGTCCTTCCGAGGGCTCCAAGGGCCGGGCGTCCAGCGCCTTATGCGAGCCTTGCTATTTGCCACCACCAGGCCTTTCTGATGCACTGGCCACTCAGATCTCTGGGCGGCGTCTCCTGTAGCCCTCCCAGCACTGAGTTCTATGCACCTGCTGAGGCGCCCACCTGCTCCACGCTGAGCCTCCTGCCCTCAGAGCCCATCCCCCACTGAGGCCTCCCCCCAGACACCACACCGCCCAGAAGCCGCGGGCACCTGCCCAGGGGGCCTTTTCCGTGCACTGCCCACCACACTCAGGTGGATGTCACCGGTGCCTAAGTTCCTGGTCGCCCGCTTGCTCAGCAAATGTCTATGGAGCCCCAACTATGCCCAGGCACTAAGGACACAGATGAGAACAAAATCAACAAAATCAACTCTCTTTCCTCAGTTTCTCAGAGCCAAGTTCTGCATTTTATTTTATTAAGTTTATTTATTTATTTTGAGAGCGAGCACGTGCATGAGTGGGGCAGGGGCAGAGAAAGAGGGAGAGAGAGAATTTCAAGCAGGCCCCACGCTGACACAGCTCAGAGCCTGACATGGGGCTCAAACTCACGAACTGTCAGATCATGACCTGAGCCAAAACCAAGAGTCGGACGGTTAACCAGCTGAGCCGCCCAGGCGCCCCTCCCTTCACCACTTTATAACTAGATTTTTAATTTCTTCCTTTGGGGATGAGGGTGTTCCAGTGGAAAGAACAGGAATTTTACGCCAGAGAACTCTGTGTTGGAATGAGGATGGGCTCCGATACTCTCCGAGTGGAATAAGCTAATTTTCCTGTCTGGGACTCTGTTTTCTCTTCTGTGAAATAAGGACACATGTGTACTTCACAGGCCTTTTCTTTTTCTTCTCTGAGAGTTAAGTAAGACAATGTACATAAAGCTCTAGTTACAAAGTAGAATTTCGATCAACATTAATTGCCCTCTCTTTAAAGATTTTTTAAATGTTTATTTTTGAGAGAGACAGAGAAAGAGAGCGAGTGGGGGAGGAGCAGAGAGAGAGACACACACAGAAGCCGAAGCAGGCTCCAGGCTCTGAGCTGTCAGCACAGAGCCTGACGCAGGGCTTGAACCCATGAACCTCTAGATCATGACCTGAGACGAAGTCGGACACTTAACCAGCTGAGCCACCCAGGCACCCCTTGCCTTCTCTTTAAAAATATCTCTTTGCCCATCACAGATAGCAGACACCATAAACGCTCCATGCCTTGTCCCTTTATCCGTTCTGTGAGCCCCTCCCTAGCTTCTGTGTGCTTTGCTTTTAAAGATTCACATCTGTGATCTTCAGAGGTCTGTAGAGCCATTCCCCAGAAGCAGGAAATGCCTGGGAATTGATGTCCGCTCCTACACACACACACACACACACACACACACACACACACACACACACACAGAGGAAGGGGCAGCCAGCAGCCAGTGACTGATTCTTACAGAAGGAAAATTCTGACATGTAATGTGTGCTCCAGAGCTCCCCTCAGGATCAGGCTGAGGCTGGAACCGGGCTTCACGCAGTCCCACTGCCTGACTTCTTCCCCTTCCCTGTCTTACACCCTCCTCTCCACCCCCACCCCACCTCCTTCCAGTTCCTCAGGAGGATTTTCTCAATCAATCACTTACACACACATCCTCACCTCCCAGCCTGCTTCTGGGAAACCAGACTAAGATACTCAGTGCTATAGACTGAATGTTTGTGTCTCCTTCCCCAAATTCCTATGCTGAAATTCTAACCCCTAAAGTGATGGTGCTAGGAGCTGGGGCTTCTGGGAGCTGACTGGGTCATGAAGGTGGAGCCCTCAGGAACGGGATCAGTGCCCTTAACCCCAGACAGCTCCTTCACCCCTTCCACCAGGTAAGGACACCGTGAGAAGAGGCAGTCTCTGATCCAGGAAGCAGGTCACCAGACAGAATCTGCCAGTGCCTTGATCATGGACTTCCCAGCTTCCAGAAGTGGGAGGAATAATAGTTTGTTGTTTAAGCCACTCAGCTTATGTTAGTTTATGACAGCAGCCTGAATGAATGAAGACACTCAGAGAGCTTTTGTTCTAGTAATGGAGACGGACAGTAGACAAGAGAAAAAAGGAAAACGTGCAGTATGTTAGCGATAAATGTAGAACAGGAAATAAAGCAAGGAAAGAGGGAATACAATATAGAGGGGGACTGAATTTTTTTAAGTTTATTTATTTTTGAGAAAGAGAGAATGAGAGAGCAGGGGAGGGGGAGAGAGAGAGAGAGTGGGAGAGCAGGGGAGGGGGGAGAGGGAAGTTGCACGCTGACAGCATAGAGCCCAACACGGGGCTTGAACTCATGAACTGTGAGATCATGACCTGAGCCAAAATCAAGGGTCAGACACTTAACCGACTGAGCCACCCAGGCGCCCCGAGGGGGCCTGAATTTTTGATAGAATGACATGAGTATGTGACATTTGAATGCCAATTGGGAGACAGAGCATGTGTTTGGGCAAGTGAGCAAAGAAGACAGAGCTCAGAGGAATAACACACATAAAGGCCCTGTGGCAGGAGTGTGCCTGGCATGTTCCGGGAACAAGGTGGAGGAGAGCAGCTGTAGTGGAGTAAGGGAGTGAGCAAAAGGAGACGAGGACAGTGAGGGAAGGGAGATGATGAATGGTTCTGAGTAGAGAAGCATCATGATGTGACTTGGGTTGTAACGCTGGCCTCTGTGTTGAGACCAACGGGGGACAAAACAGAACCAAACATACCTGCTAGAAGGCTACTGCCTGAGCCGTGACAGTGGTGTGGACCACGGTGCTAACAGTAAAAGTGGTGAGACGTGGCTGGATTCTGGATACATTTTGAAGATAAAGTCAAAAGCATATCCTGATAGAAGTGAGAGAAAGAGGGGCCAAGAAGGACTCCAAGATTTTGTGCCGTGGGCACTGGAAGGCTGGGGTTGCCACTCACAGAGATGGGGAAGATTCTAGGACGAGCAGATTTGTGAGACAGGATCAGGAGTTCATATCTGAGACGCCAGTTAGATACCTAAGTAGAGATGTTAGGTGGGCGGGGGGCATCTAGCTTAGAGCCGAGGAAAGGCCCCTCTTCTGCCTCATCTCACCATCCCATCGTGTACAGAGCTCCTGGGCTGACTGACGAAATCACAAAGTCTAAAAGGAAGTCATGATGCCTGGTACCTTCAAACCTGGGCTTTCGGGTGACTCGGCAGGGGGCCTTGGGGAGCTTGGATCTCTGAGCGCTGCTGTCCGAACATCATGGAGGCCAGCCGAATCCCTCGTGATGCAGCAGAGCCCAGTTTCACACCCCAACTGTTGCGTGGGATGGAGAAGGTAGCGGTACAAGTACCCATCACTGGGCAAGATAGTGTAGGGGGCTGGGCAGAGAGGCCGGGATGCTGGAGAAGCTTCTCTAAAAGAAATCTTTGCTTACCTCTTCATTCCTCTTGAACTCTGGGTTTTAAACACCTGGACAGAAGCAATGGGGGAGCCATTCATGGCTTTTGCAGAGGAAAGTGATGTAACTCAACACTTGTTTCGGGAAGTTGGCGGCAAGGGTAACGGGATGCCCAACTGGAAAAACCAGGGACAAGAGAAAGGAAGACTTGTCACAGAAGAATATCGCAGCGAGACTGAAGACAGATGATGAAGGGCAGTAGCAAGAGGGACAGAAAGTATTGAACTGTTGTAAGATAAATGAAAAGGGCAAAATAAACAGAACCTGGAGACTCACCACATGGCTGGGACCAGGTATAAGGAGGTTGGACCGTGTCGGTGTTACGGGGTGTTTGGAAGAGGGAAAGAGGAGGAGGAACACATTTGGGAGAGAAGGTAATTCACTTTGGATGAGTGGTGTTGACGTGACAGCGAGATACCCTGCTGTGTCAGTCAGCTATTGCCATGATAATGCTCTGTAACAAACCACCCTAAAGCTCAGCGTCTTAAATCCAGAGTCATTTATTCTCATTCACATGTTTGTGGGTCAACTGTATGTTGGCGGATCTAGGCTGAGCTGTTCCATGTCTCTCTTATCATCCTTAGGCCAATGTGTTATCCAGGGTATGACCTTCTCGGGGCACTGACAAAAGCTTCAGAGGACAAACCCAACCACACAAGCACACTTCAAGTCTCCGCTTGTGTTACATATGCTGACGTGCGTTGGCCAAAGAAAGTCACATGACTGAGCCCAAAGTCAAGAGCCAGGAGGATGGGAGAAAGGAGTAAATAATTGCCAAAAGTAATCCAATCCAGGGCTCAGCTGACTATAAACTGTAGGCCAAATACAGTCTATCACTTGTTTTTGTAAATAAAGTTTTATTGGAACACAGTCATGCTTGTTTGCCCGTAGCTGCTTTCATGCTAAAATCACAGAGTTAAATAGTGCAATACAGACTCCAGGGCCCAGGAAGCTGAAAATATTTATGGTCTGGCCCCTTCCAGTAAAAGTTTGCAACCCCCTGATCTAATCTATCACACTGGCCAATGTACAATAATTGGACAGTCTTGACAGTCTAGCCCCTGAGTCCCACTGGGCCCCACTGAAAGCATGTTATGTCACTCAGCCTACTTCTTAGCCCTCCGCTCCTGAGATGTTTTATTATATCTCAAGCAAAGAAAAGAATGGGATCTTAACAGTAATGAGGGATACTAGGATGGTTCATGAAGTCTGCATTTGTTCCACAGGAAGCTCTGCTTTACCAAGGCCAGCATAGGTGATGAACTTTTTAAGATGCATTTCTTATCAGCACTGTCAATTACTACATAGAAACTTAGATCTCACGCATGGACTCGACACTCTAGGATACAAATTGACTGTAGAACTGTGGCTTAGGTCTATAATCTCTGCCCAAATTTGAGGATGCAAGGTTTACATTCTGCAGGACACAGAGCCCCCTGGAGGGAATGGGCTGTGGCAAGAAGCACAGGGCCAGCTAAAGTGCCCCACCAGCCTGGAATCAGCTAGGGAGGATCGGGGAAGCCTCAGAACACAGTTCTATTTGCAAACAGCCCTCACAAGTGGCCATGAGTTCAAGATGGAAATTTACTAAGTGCTGGGCATCAACCACCAGGAAAGAGACTTTCTACTGTGTTTTCTCCTAAGGCCCTTTGCCAAGTTTGCTGAGGCCGCTAGGCACATTCCCCAGATCACATTGTCACTTAGCTGCTGCTGCTGAATGCAGCACTCGGAGAGGCCAGCCGGCTCTTTTGCTCAAAGAGGTTCCACGTCTGTCAATAGATATTTACCGAGAGCCTATCATGAGCCAAATACTGACATGGGCACTGCGTATAAAGCAGTGGACAAAACAGACAAACACCCCTGTCTGCATGGAGCTTACATTCTGGTGTGTGCAATGGGAGAAGGAAAGGAGAGACAGACAGCTAAAATAAGTGAAATACGTGGCATGTTGAGTGTCAGTAAGTGTAATGGAGAAAAAATGGAGAAAGGAGAAGAAATGCCAGCGTGGCAATGGCCTGCGGTGTTACACAGGGAAGCCTCACTGAGCAGGTCGCAGATGAGCAAGGACTTGAAGTGAATGAAGATGGGAGGTATGTAGGTATTTAGTATTTAGTGACACAGTGATCCAGGAGGAAGAACCAGCAAGTGCAAAGGCCCTGAGGTGGAAGCATGCTTGAGAAGAAACACTCATGTCCTCAGAATCTGGTCCCAGACAGGCCTGTTTTTAAACCAGACTGAAGGGGCGCCTGGGTGGCGCAGTTGGTTAAGCGTCCGACTTCAGCCAGGTCACGATCTCGCGGTCCGTGAGTTCGAGCCCCGCGTCAGGCTCTGGGCTGATGGCTCGGAGCCTGGAGCCTGTTTCCGATTCTGTGTCTCCCTCTCTCTCTGCCCCTCCCCCGTTCATGCTCTGTCTCTCTCTGTCCCCAAAATAAATAAAAAAACGTTGAAAAAAAAAATTTTTTTAAACCAGACTGAAGACAAGAAGTTGTTTTTAGGGGAGCCTGGGTGGCTCGCTTGCTTAGGCATCCGAATCTTGATGGCTCAGGTCATTATCCCACAATTCATGAATTCGAGCCCCACACTGGGCTCCTCACTGACTGCATGGCGCCTGCTTGGGATTCTGTCTCTTTCTCTCTGCTCCTCTCACACTCTATCTCATGCTCTCTCAAAATAAACAAACAACAACAAAAAAGAAATTGTTTCTAAATTAGAGCAGCTCCTCTCCTCAGAGTGACCAATTATTCCTTTTTTCTGGATTGGCTGGATATGTTTTCAGTGCAGAAATGTCCTCCCTGGCTCCTCTCCTGCTGCCTGCCCAGGTTACTGGTGGCCACTGCTCTCCTGGGGCTCCTGAGTTTGGCCTCGAATTCACCCCAAGGTCACTGTGTGGGGCAATGGGCACACCCAGAGCACAGGCCCCATTCCAGTACCAGCACGTACCCACAATGGAGAGAATTCTGGTTCCTACACCCATCTGTCCCACATAGCCTGTTTAACACCAGCTTTCGCAGCCACAGCTAAAGCCAGCAGGGCAGACTTTGGGGAGGCAGTCAGGTCTGTGGACGTGGGGCCTGCTTCCCCAGGCTCACGTTCAAGCCCACCTCTCCATTCTCCCTCCTCTCCCCTCATCCTCCAGGATCCCATTGGCAAGCCACCCCATCCAGGAAGCCTCCTTCCGGATGAAAGAACTTCTCTCTTCTTTGGATTGACATAGCAATTCTCTCCCTCCTAAAATCAGAAGCCACAGCCTATTATATAATACAGTTGGCTGAATCCACTTCCCCACGAAATGTAGACTCCTTGAGGCCAAAACTGGACTCACTCTTGCTTCCCCACTACACCTGAACAGGCCCTTTCACACGGCTGTAACCCGATAAAGTCTTTGCGGATTGACTTGAAGATGTTCCTTGTCACAGGCTGCTTAAACACCTTCCTCCCAAGCCCCAAGGCCGCATTCCTCCGGACCCAATATCTGACCTCTTCTGGTGGGGTAAGGCCTAAGGGGCATCCTGCAGTGTGTTGGCCTCCCCTCTCCCAGAAATCTACAGAAAATTTGCTGCCTACAGGCCCAGGGTGCTGCAGGTCAGAGGGTGAGGTGACCCCTTCAAAACTGAATAGGCTATAACCATAAAAAGATTAAACATGAATGTTTTTTCTCAAAACACAAGGCTTTGGCCATCTTTGGCCTCACAGCCAATCTGAGCTCTTCTCTGGCATTGATTGGACTGGGCTCAGGAAGGACAGCGTGTTTTACAACTGTTTACAGGAGAAGGGGGAAACTCAAAGGAGCCAAAGAAAGAAATACTGTTAGGAGACCAGGGGAACTGAGGTGCAAAATGCGGGAAGGTCAGCATCACTGGTCAGCTCTAGGCCAGGGCCACAAGGTCACACAGAGGAGCTTGTTCTTTGGGTAAACAATACTGGGCAGTTTAAGAGGTACTTTGTGACCAGAGCTATGCAAATGTGATCGGGAGGTGACTGGAATGGGGTGAGCCCAGAGATGCAGCACAGAAAGGTCATTCAACCTGGACTTCAAATTCCAGTAAGTGCTTCAAACTCACACTTTTACAATTATCCCCAACGAGACTCTTCATATAGTCACAGACACCAGCTAGCAGCACGGATAGAAGAGGACGACCATCACTTGACTCGAATGTCCCAGGACAGAGCCATGTAGCACTATGAAATAACAGGGCTTTATAAACCCCATCATCCTCTTGCAAATAGAGCAATTCTACTATATTGTGTTTTCGTAAAAGCATTCATTTTTGCCAATACTTAAAATATTTTAAACATGCCATGACTCCAAGAAGCAAAGATAGCCCAGCAGCAATGAGCACACCTAGTGCTCAGATCTTGGTCTCTAATATCATCCTCCACTAAAGGGAACCAGAGCTCCTCAAGAAAAGGCTGGTTCCAGCTGGTACAAGATGAGTCCAGAATATCCTGTTATGCCAGAAAATAGGTGCCCAAAGAGTGATGAGCACATGTTATAAGGACATGGGATGCAGCTTGAAGAGACGGCCTCTGATGACATCCATAGCAGTTTGAGCACCAAGGTAATTAAGTACAGTGCTGGGCAATTAAATAGTAATGAATTATAAACCAGTGTAAAAGACAAGAATTCATGAGTCCATGCTGATAATAAATAGGCACATAAATAAACAGAAGACTGGAAGAACTCTTGGTTGAAACAGGACTCTTGAGGGTTGACTATTTTTTTATTTTTAATTTTTTTAATTTATTTTTGAGAGAGAGAGAGAGAGAGAGAGAGAGAGAGAGAGAGACAGTGCAAGTGGGGGAGGGGCAGAGAGAGAGAGGGAGACACAGAATCCGAAGCAGGCTCCAGGCTCTGAGCTGGCAGCACAGAGCCGGATGCAGGGCTCAAACTCATGAACTAAGAGATCATGACCTGAGCCGAAGTCGAATGCTCAACCGACTGAGCCACCAGGCGCCCCTTCAGGGTTGACTATTAAATGTGGTGGGATTGGTGAATTTGGACAATCATCACTTTGCAACCATCCTGGTAAAGACTACATCAGTGGATGCTAAGTCTAGGGGGAAATTGAGATGAGGAACAGGATATTTATGTGGTCTTAAACTGTTCTTCCACAGATTGTATATTAGTTGCAAGGGAGAAAATAATGATTATGCAAAGAAAAAATCAGATAACACCTAGAGTGGGTGATTAAAATTAGCATCATCGTTGAGAAATGGATGGGTACCATGTGCCTCCCAGACATGATACCCAGAGAAGGACACATGATCGCCTATGCTGTATTCCAGTCAAGAATATAAACCCCAATCTAATCATCAGGAAAACATCAGGCAAACACAAAATGAGGCACATTCCGTTAGAAGGGGGAGCCAGGGCATGCTGTATTCCTTCAAAAATGTCAATGCCATGCAAGACAAAGAAAGCTGGGGAATGTTCCAAATTCAAGAAGGCTAAAGAGACATGGCATTTAAACCTTGACCTCAATCTGGAACCTATATGGTGGGTGAGGGGTGGGGTGGGAACACTATGAAGGGCATTACTGGGTGAACTGAGAAAACTGGAATACAAACGGTAGATTCTACAAAAGTACTATATCAATGTTAAATTTGCTGAAGCTTATAACTGTAGTACAGTTATGTACAAGAATATTTTTAGAAAATACAAACTGAAATATTTAGGGACAGAGGGCCATGATATAAATAACTTAACTGCAAATGGCTCAGAAATTAGGTAGGTGATAAATGGATATATCATAGATGGATGGATGGATGGACAGAAGGACGGACGGACAGATGAAAGAGGAAGACAGAGAAGCAAACGATAAAGCAGTTGGGTAAAGTGTTAACAGGAGCTGAATCCGGATAAAGGGTTACAGGTATGTTTGTACTAGTTTTATTTGTGTGTGTTGTCTGTAAGATTGAAATTATTTCCAGATAAAACAAATTTTTAGATTTTTCCACAACTGCTCTAGCCATGTTTTAGAATCTATTCATTTTTTAAAAAATTTTTTTAATGTTTATTTATTTTTGAGACAGAGAGAGACAGAGCATGAACAGGGGAGGGGCAGAGAGAGAGGGAGACACAGAATCTGAAACAGGCTCCAGGCTCTTAGCAGTCAGCACAGAGCCCGACGCAGGGCTCGAACTCACGGACCGTGAGATCATGACCTGAGCTGAAGTCGGACGCGTAACCGACCGAGCCACCCAGGCGCCCCAGAATCTATTCATTTTTAATACAGCAAAAGTCTCCAAAAACGCAAAAGAGGCCCAGATCTCTTGTGATCTTTCAGTCACAAGAGGCTCTCACTTGACCCCGCATCCTCTCTCTCCATAGAAGGGGGAAGGGCAGGGAGCCCTCAGAGGGACTGGTCCATGCTCGAGCACCAGCTGAATGACCAGAGACACAGCCGGCTCCATCCAGATTTTGATGAGTTGGAGACCCTCAGGGTTTTGTCCAGGTTCTTAAGCTGAGACCATGCTAATATGGAATGCTTTCAAATGGCTAGGTACGTCCTCAGTGCCAGGTCCCTTTCTCCCCTCTCTGTAGCCCTTCCCTGGGCAAGGTCATCCTCCCCACCACTTTCGCTCACCACGTCCAAGGTGCTGACTCCAGGTTTATGAATCTAGCCCAAGCCCCTTAGCTTCAGCCCTTCATATCCAACTACCTCCTTGACAACTATGTCCCAGAGGTGGCTCAAGCAGGTCCCTCTCCCACATTCCCCCTGACAGAAAAAGCACCATGCAGTTGCCCAAACCAGTTCCTGCCTCCTAAGTATCTGCCCAAGCCACCCACTTCTTTCCATCTCTAGGTCAACTCCTAAATAACCTCTGGGCTGTCCACACTCGCCCTCCATTCTCCAGCAACACCCAGAAGGCTCTTTTCAAAATAAAAGTTATCATCAAGCGCACCTCTCTTTGAAACGCTCCTTCTGGTAACTCTTAGGATAAAATCCAAAAGCTTCAAGGGGGCCTTGAAGACCTCAGTGGTTTATTCCAAGCGCTTCATCTCACATCTCTCCGTCGTAGCCCCCTCCCCCCCCCCCCCGCCCCCAACCACACACAGACTATGTCCAAGTGCCTGGAGTTTGCCCGGCAGCTTGACATCTCAGCATCTTCCCAGGGGCTATTCCTGCACCTGGAAGGTGCTCCCCCTCCCCCTGCCCCTCCCCCTTGCTCACCTCCATCCATCCTTCAACTTTATAGCCTGAGATGCTCTATGGGTCCGCGTGGGGGCCACATGGGAGGGAAGGAACAAGGTCATGGGCAGCAGGGAGGCACCTGGCACTGTCTGTTTGGGCCTGAGTGTGAGGAACAGAACAGAGGTTTGGGACCCAGAGAACAGAGTCCTGGAGGGATTTCAGGTCTCAAGCAGTTCTTAGAAGCCTTTGGAGTTTTAGCCCCCATTTCCTGTAGTGTGGCAGACTGAATTTTCCCAAGATGGCTACCACAATGCCTCCCATCCCTGAGCCCTTCTTAATGTGCTTTGACACTCAAAGCTAAGGCATAAGAGGCACACAGCCTCTGCCTGGGTCTCAGCCCTGAGCCACCACGTAAGGAGTCTGACTGTGCTGAGGCTGCTAAGCCCTAGGCACATGGACAGGCCACATGGAGGTGTCCCAGCTCACAGCCCCGGCTGAGGTCCCAACCGCAGACAGCATCATCCACCAGGCACATGAGCAAAGACGACCTCCAGCCACAGTCACCCTAGCCTTCAAGTCTTTTTCGATGAGGCCCCAAACAGCATGGAAGGGAGACAAGCCATCCCTGCTGTGTCCTGTTCGCATTTCTGACCCACAGAATCTGTGGGCGTAATAAAACGGTTGTTTTAGGCAGCTGAGTTTGGGGATGGTTTCTCATGCAGCAATAGTCAGTAGAACACACAAGATGTTAATAGATATTATTATACAAAGAGCGGGGAGAGGGGGAGGGCTCCTGTAATTAAATGTTTGGAAAGTACTTCGTTACACAAATTCCAAGCCAAACAGGGTTTTATTTTACTACAGGGCTCTTCATAGCCTCTAATATATTATGTGTACTGTGAATCTCCAAGAGGGGGATATGGTATTGGGTGTGTGCTCCCCAAATGTTTTTTTTTTTCCCCAGGGGCTGTCATTTATGCAAAAGGCTGAGGGTCCAGCCCTAGTTTTTCGTGGGGAAGCCATCTGAGGCCCAGAAATGTTCAGGGGCCTGTCCGGAGGTACCCAGAGTCAGGACCGCGACCCTGGTCACCGGGTGCCCGGCTGAGGGGAAGCTCCGGGTCGGGCACAAGGATTGTGCGGAGTCACGTGGGAGGCCGCGGTGGCTCTCTGTGCCACGTCTCTTTCTCCGCCTCTCCCGTGGCCTGCAGCTCTCACCCCTGTCTCCTTCTTCACCCCCTACGTGGGGGTAGCAGCCCCCACTCCTTTTCGACCCTACTTCCCATCCCCAGCACACCACACGCACACACCGCACACTGCCCACCTCCACGGCCAACCTCGGCCCCTCACAGCTGGGCCTGCCTCCGTGAAAGCTGCTTCTCTGCCCCGAACACTGCCTGTTGTCTCATCCCCGGAGCTGCCGGGCTCCTCCTCCTCCTTCCAAAACCCGGCTGGAAGAGGAACACAGCCCTCCCTTGTCCCTCCTCTTGATATTTCCAGTAAAAGCACCTCGAACACAATCTCACTGCCACAGCCCTAATTATGTGTGAAATCATTTTTTTTTTAGCTCGAAACCAAAGCAAACAAGCGCACACAGAGAAGCCCATTCTCTGCGGCCCAGGAGGAGCGGCCTCGCTCCTGTCGGGTTACCTCAGGGCCGCACAGAGACCCCGCTGTGTTTCGCAAGCTGCCCGCCAGGCCGAGGTGCCTCCCGGCCCGACCGGGGAAGCGGGCCGCCCCCTCAGGAGAAAGAGTGGGTTTCAGTTTGTCCTGCACCTTCCACGCAGGCTTACAGGAGCCTCACACAGGCCGGGCACGCCGTGAGGCCCCCAGGAAAACGCCTCTTTGGGAAAAGTGGGGTCCTCAGGAGGGACGTGGGGCAGGGAGCCTTCCCCAGAGGACAGAGACTGTTTTCCTGATGCAGTCAAATCCTTTTGCACCTCTGGTGAAATTTTTGTCATTTTGTTTTATTTCACAGTTTCGGGTGGAACGTCGAGAAGATCATCTGTGGCATCGTTCGCGTGTGGCCACCATCTCGTTTCTAGTACTCCTCTTTCCAGACATCCACTTTCATCCTTTCTCCACTGACAACTGCATTCAGACTTGCTGAACACGCATTCTTTGATACAGATGTGTGCCCTTTGAGAAGACAGTGCTGTGGTGAGCGTATGGGATTGTAATTTATGTTGATGGGACTGGCAGAAACGTACCCTACTCCTAACCTTTTCGGCCCGGTCCTGTGTCGGAAGCTGGGCCCCTGATGCCATATAACCCTTCTACATAGGACCGCTGTGTCACAGCCCACACCTGCCCTGTCTCCGTTAGTCCACCTGCCTGGTGACGGATGCCTGGGTGGGTTGTCTCCACCTCCTGGCTACCACAAATCAAGTGACGGTGGACATCTATGTGTGTGTGCCTTCATGGATCTTTGCAGGCAATTTGTGGGCCTGCATACCCAGGATTGGGACTGCTGACTTGCGAGATACACACCCACTTGGTTTCACTAAGCACTGTTGGGCTGGCTTCCAGAAGAACACCTGTAACCAGTTTATACTTCCACCAATAGGGTATGAGGGTTCCTGTCTCCTCACCACCTTACCAGCACTTGATATTATCCAACTTTCTAATGATTATCAATATTTGAGTATAAAATGGTATTGCTTTTTAAATTATATTTCTTATGGTTACTGAGGTGAAGTATCTCATATACAAACATATATATATGTATATATATATAATTTTTGTCAACTTAGCTAACATACAGTAGTGTTCTTGGTTTGGGGGGTAGATTCCATGGTTCATCGCTTACACACAATACCCAATGCTCATCCCAACAAGTGGCCTCTTCAGTGCCCATCACCATTTCAGCCCCCCACCCCCTGCCGCCACCTGCCATTAACCCTTAGTTTGTTATTTAAGAGTCTCTTATGGTTTGCCTCCCCCTCTGTTTCAAACTATTTTTTCCCCTTCCCTTCCCCCATGGTCTTCTGCTAAGTTTCCTAAGTTCCACATATGAGTGAAAACATATGATACGTCTTTTTATGACTGACCTATTTCACTTAGCATAATACCCTCCAGTTCCATCCACGTTGTTGGAAGTGAAGTATCTCTTTAAAAAGTCCTTATTCAGATTTCATTTTCTGTAAACTGCTCACTTATATCCTTTGACATTTTTCCATGTACCCCCCCCCCATCACCACCAAAACAAACAAACAAAGAAACAAAATCTAGAAAAACAAAAACCCTTTGCTGGAATTGTGATTGAAATCGGGTTGGATAAAGATTTAATTTAAGGGCAGTTTACATCATTACAATGTGAAGCCATCCCATTCAGAATTATGGTCTACAGTTGTCTAACAGAAATATAACATGAGGTACATATGTAATTTTAAAAATTTTAGCAGTGGGGTGCCTGGGTGTCTCAGCCAGTTAAGCATCTGACTCCCGATCTCAGCTCAGGTCATGATCTCGCATTTGTGGGATCAAGCCCTGCGTTGGACTCTGCACTGACAGCTCACAGCCTGGAGCCTGCTTGGGATTCTCTCTCTCCCTCTCTCTCTGCCCCTGCCCCACTCACTGCTCTCTCTTTCTCTTTCTCAAAATAAATTAATGAACTTAAAAAAATTAGTATTAACTTTCTTTTGAAAAAAATTAAAAGATGCAGGTGAAACTAATAGTACATTTTGTTTAACCAAGTCTTCGAAATGGAGTGTGTGTTTTGCATTTATACATTTCAACTCAAACTAGCTACACTTCAAGTGCTCAGCAGTTATATGTGGCTAGTTGCTATGGACTGGACGGCATAGGCCTAGTGCTTAATTTATTCATGTATTAAGCCCTTAATTTTATTTTAAAAATTTTATTTATCAACATCTCAGGAATTTTTCCATTAAAATCTTTGTTTCGATTGCAAATGTTACCCTATTTTCTGGTTGGTCTTTCCAGAAATGTTTGTGATTTTCTTTTCACATTAATCTTGAATCTAGTAAATGTGCGAAACTCTCTTATTAGTACCAGATGTTTGTAGATTCTGCTGACTTTTTAGATAATTGATCATCTTTATCTATAAATAATGATAATTTTTACTCTTCCTAATTGTTCTATTATTTGTTTTTCTTAATACATTAACAACACCTCAATTGCTATGCTGAATACCAAACATCCTTGTCTTATTCCTAGGATTAAAAAGAATGCTATTATCTCATGCTTTAAGTATGAGATTTGGGGTAGATAAATTTTATCAAGGGAGTGTCTATTGATGCTTAATTTTCTAAGAATTTTAAAAATTATAAATTTTAAAAATTATAAATAGGTGTGTGCTTTATCAAAAACCCTTTAGGAGGTGCCTGGGTGGCTCAGTTGGTTAAGCATCTGACTCGAGTCATGATCTTGCACTTCGTGGGCTTGAGCCCCGCATCGGGCTCTGCGCTAACAGTGAGAAGCCTGCTTGGGATTCTCTCTCTCCCTCCCTCTGCCCCTTCCCTGCGCTCGCTCGCTCTCTCTCTCTCTCTCTCACAAAAAATAAACTAAAAAATTATTTTAAAAGACATATTTAATACATATGATATATATGCATCAAATACAATAGACAATTATCTTGTCTTTGGTGTGCTTTCTTTTCCTTTCATCCATTAATATGGTGAATTGCACTGACTTTTTCTGATGTTGAACGATTTTTGCTTTCCTGGAATAAACTCTATTTGATCATAATTTCTTATCTTTTTAAAAAATACATATTTGGATAAGTTTAACTGAGATCTTAAGATTTTAAAAGAAACAGGTCTACAATATTCTTTTCTTATGATGTCCTTTATCAGTTCTGGAATCAAGGATATGTTAGCCTCATAAAATCATTTTATTAATTTCAGTTCTATTTTCTGGAAAATGTGTATAACGTATAATAATAATGTTGTCTTTAGGAGACATCATATTGCTTAGACCTGTTTTGTTTATAATCCAATCTGATCAGTGAGTTTAGCTCATTTACATTTATTTTAATTACTAGTATATTATGACTTATTTCAGCCATCTTATTTTATGGTTGCTCTTACTTATTATATAGATTTTCTCTTTTCTAGTTTCCATTGCCTGAATCAGATTTTTTTCTGCTGGACTGAAAGTAATATATTTCGTCTTTATTCTTCTAATGGTTTTGCCTAACTTTTTAAGATTCATGTTTATTTTCTACTATTAATTTCTTTTTCCTTGGCACTCACTCACCTCTTTCTTGTCTCCATATCCCCTCAACATCATCCCCACTCTGTCATACTAATATCACCTAGAATTGGTTCTTGATTGTTATAAACAATTCTTCTCTCTCTATTTAAAACTTCTTTTCTAGTGGTTTGCCTCCCTCCCTCTCTGTTAAGTACAGAGAACAAACTGAGGGTGGATGGGAGGGTGGGGGAGAGGGGAAAGTGGGTGATGGACATTGAGGAGGGCACTTGTTGGGATGAGCACTGGGTGTTGTAGGTAAGCCAATCTGACAATAAATTATATTAAAAAAATAAATAAATAAAACTTCTTTTCCAGAGAATGACAAATCTTATTATTTGTAAACCCTTATTTCTCAGGCCTCATTGCTTCCTCCTATTGAGAAGTCTGACATCAATGTAATTCTTATAGATCTGCTTTTTTCTTTCCGTAAACTTTCAGAATTTTCTCTGGCGTTTGGTGTTCTGAAACTTCTCTGCCATGTGTCCCACTTAGTATTTGTTTTGAGCCCATCTGTCTCATTTGGTACTCCGTGAACTTTTAAAATCCAAGTTCTTTCTTTCTTTAATACTATGAAATCCTTAGTCACTATTTCCTCTTTTCCATATACTCTTTTCTCTCTCTCTCTGGAATTCTCATGTAATGAACTCTACTAAGTGACAAGCACTTTTCCAGGTGATGCCGTTACAGTACTGAACAAAGCAAAGCCCTCATGGAGCTTGAATTATGTCAGCTGGTTGGGGGGGGGGAGGGTGGAGAGAAAATGGGCAATAAACAAATGGCTGTGTGATATGTTGAAGAAGAAAATGCCATGGAGACAAATAAAGAAGGATAAAGGGGTCAGGGAGTCCCAGGTGGGGCTGGGGTTGGGAAGGCATCTCAGAGTAAAGGCCTAAAAGAACTAAGTGAGAGAGCCATGCAGACATGGAGGAAAAGAGAATCATAGACAGAAACGCAAGGGCAAAGGCCTTGGGAGAGAGGCACACTTGGCTTGTCGGAGGAGCAGGAGAAGGGGGAAGATGGAACGAGTAGGGAAGGGGCAGAGCAGCAGGGAGAGGTAGCGACAGGCCAGAGCAGGTAGGTCCTGTAAGACCTCGGGTTATAGTAAGAACTTGGACAGAGAGGGAAAGCTGTCAAAAGATTTTGAACGGAAGAGTGATAGGACCTGAATTTGTTTTTGAAAGACTCACCCTGGCTGCCCTGTGGATAATGAGGGGAACAAGGGAAACAGAAAACTCGGGAAAATATCGCAATAATCCAAGTGAAAAATGATGGTGGCTTGGACTGGGTGGAGAGTGTGGAGTTGGTAAGAGAAGGTCAGATGTTGGATAGATCTTCACAGTAGAGCTAATGCGATCTCTGACACATTGGATGTCGAATGTGAAAGGAAGACAGGAATGGAGCATAATTCACGGGCCTAGGATGGCTACAACATTCAGGGCATTACATCCAGTTCCAAAACGGACCAATGGAAGAAGTGGTTATCTCTTGTATTTCACTCTTCAGGACGAGGAGACCCAGGTTTCCTAGTGAGCACCTCCTTAAATCCTGTGCTCTAGCCATTTGCTCGTCTCACCCTCGCCCCAGCCCTGATGGGGCCATCTAAGCTGTAGTATCATTTTAAGACCAGAAGTTAAAGAAAAAGAATGTAAGTATTCTAAATGTAGACATTATGAGCTCTTCAGAAGCCAAAAATTAGTTGTTACAGCTCTCCAAGCTAGAAATGAAAAAAAGCCACAGAAGCATCTTACGAAAAGTCATCAAACTGCATTCATTGAAAGACTAATAAAGTCTTGTACAGTTGGCCCTGCTGAGTCCACCTACTGAATGAGAAGTCAGTGAAAGAAATAACACAGCCGCTTCCCAATGATACATCAACTTGCCAAATGCAAGATTTAGCTGCAACACGAAGACTGAGCTGATTGCTCTTTGGCAGACTTGTATTTCGCCTTACAAATGGATGAATGTACAGGTGTGGCTGGAGAGCTGTCTGGCTCCTATCTGTCCAGGCTCAGCGCTAACTAATCATTGGAGATCTTTTATGTGAATGCTTGGCAACAGACACAAGCAGTGCCGAAATATTCAAAGTGCTGAAGAACTTTTTTGAATCTTAGGGTTTATCCTGGAACAACTGTGTTGACATTTGTGCTGATGATACAAAAGCAGTGGTGGGTAAAACCGCTGAGGTCTTAGCACCCAGACAGGGGCAAATGACACCCACAGCCATTGTGTGCTTTGCTGCCACACATTGCCAATTAAAAGGAAAAATCAAAAACCCAGTTTCACTTTAGACTGTCCTGGAGGAAGCAGTAAGAGTTTGTTAGTTTTGCTAAATCTCAATACTTCAGCATGTCTTTTTTTTTTTAACATGACTTTTAATATCTTAGGCGATGGGATGAAAAGTATACGTAAAGCATAAAAGCATAAAGCATGTCTGAGGCACCAAAGAAGATGGTTCCCAAGAAAAAAAGCACTTGCACAACCGTTTCAGTTGCAGACTAAACTAGCCGCTTTTTTCAGAAAACGTTATTTTTATGAGAAAGAACAATTGGCAAACTATAGTTATTCAAACCTGGATGTTTGGCAAAAAGTTTCTTGAACATGAACAAAGCGATCCTGCCATTTCAAGAAAAACAACCGTGACATTGTTTGTGGTCAATAAGAAAACCTAAGCTTTCAAACAAAAATTAGGAATTTGGGAAAACATGAACTTGGCGGCTTCCTAATAAAGACTTTTTGGTGGTAAGATTGATAAATGTGATTTTTTTTTTGATGTGGTATAACAAGATGTGTCAACATTTGGAAGATATGCACACTCAGTGAGCTACATTTTTCAAATGATTGTGGGTGGGGAGAAAATCCATCCAAAGTGCAAGATACACCAATAGATTTTAATGTAACAGAGTATGAAAAGTTCATCGATCTAATTTCAGGTATTGCATTACACCTAACTTTTTTTAAGTTTATTTATTTGGAGAGAGTGAGAGAGAGAGAGAGGGAGAACATGGAGGAAGGGCAGAGAGAGAGGGACAGAATCCCAAGCAGGCTGTAAGCCATCAGCACAGAGCCCCATGCAGGGCTCAAACTCAGGAACCAGGAGATCATGACCTGAGCCGAAATCAAAAGGTGGATGCTTGGGGCACCTGGGTGGCGCAGTCGGTTAAGCGTCCGACTTCAGCCAGGTCACGATCTCGCGGTCCGTGAGTTTGAGCCCTGCGTCAGGCTCTGGGCTGATGGCTCGGAGCCTGGAGCCTGTTTCCGATTCTGTGTCTCCCTCTCTCTCTGCCCCTCCCCCGTTCATGCTCTGTCTCTCTCTGTCTCAAAAAAAATAAATAAATAAAAAACGTTGAAAAAAAAATTTAAAAAAAGGTGGATGCTTAAACAATTGAGCCACCCAGGCGTCCCACATTGTACCTAATCTTTATTTTTTTTATTAAAATTTTTTTTAATGTTTACTTATTTTTGAGAGGGAGAGAGAGACAGAGTGCAAGTGGGGGGAGGAGCAAAAAGAGAGGGAGACACAGAATCCAAAGCAAGCTCCAGGTTCCGAGCTGTCAGCCCAGAGCCCAATGCAGGGCTCAAATACACGAACCCACGTAAGGTCATGACCTGAGCCAAAGTTGGACACCTAACCGACTGAGCTACCCAGGTGCCCCTGTACCTAACCTTTAAAAAAAATCTTTCTCATCGAGTTTTGGTGTAGTATCAAAAAAAAAATCCAACATTAAAATATTCCTTTTTAAAAAATTTTCCCCCGGCTTCGCTGAGATAGGATTTCCAAATAAAAATTATTTATATTTAGGTTGTATAACATGAGATTCTGATATATGTATACACTACGAAATGATTACTACAATCAAGCTAATTAACACATCCATCAACTCACACAGCTATTTTTTGTGTGTCTATGTGTGGTAAGAACACTTGAGATCTACTCTCTTAGCAAGTTTTAACTATATGGTACATAAAAATACTCTCTTTTACAACTAGATATTCCCACAGAATATTTTTGTGTTAACAAAAATACTAATTTCTCATTAAAAAATGTTATTTGTGGGGCACCTGGGTGGCTCAGTCGGTTAAGCATCTGACTCTTGATTTCAGCTCAGGTCATGATCTCATGCTTGTGAGATCGAGCCCCATGTCAGGCTCTGAGCTGGGTATGGAGCCTGCTTGGGATTCCCTCTCTCCCTCTCTCTCTGTTCCTTCCCCCCTTGCACGTGCACTGGCTCGCTCTCTCTCTCTCAAAAAAATAGTTATTTGTGTTAACATGCACTGTCTATTGTTGTTACTTTTTAATGAATTAATTTAAAAATTTTTAATTGTTAGATTTAATTTCTCATATGGAAATACTTCATTAATATGACACATAAACAAGAGCTCTTTAGGGGTCCTCAATTTTCAAATGCCCTGAAACCACAGATTTGAGAATGGATGGCTTAAACCCAATCAGGATTCACCCTTGGGAATCCAACGGTCTGCGGCCTCCCCCGAAGTCCATGGCTGTCACGATGTGAGGGGGGCCTGCAAACCTTCAAGGTTCCATGAGGAGGGAAGAACGAATGCGGGTAACTGACCAAACCATCTGCCACCGTGGCTGCAGAGTAAATCCTGACCCGGACCAGGGGCTCCTGGGACAACACTGGCCGGCAGCGGCTATGCGAAGCCCAGGACGCGCTGCGGCAGACCGTCGGAGGGAGAGACAGGGAACCTTTCTCCTCAAGGACAAGGAGGCTTTGTGAGGCATGTGGCACCTTCTCTGCAGTACTTCTCGACCTCTTCTGCGAATGGGAGACCCACGAGCTGTTGAGGCCCTTCTCTACCAAGGGTAGCTATTTTGGCTCTCCTCACGACACCCTGCCATCCCATTTTTCACCATATTTGTAAAGTGAAAAGCCACAGTCAACAATTTCGTTCTCCTGCCTAAACATACAGTCATATCGCTTACCTAGTCAAAACTCTGAAGAATCCAGTGTGTGCAGAATAAAGCCCAAAGTTTTTTTTAGGTTTTTTTTTTTAATATGTATTTTATTTTTAAGAAAGAAAGAGACAGAGCATGAACAGGGGAGGGGCAGAGAGAGAAGGAGACACAGAATCCAAAGCAGGCTCCAGGCTCTGAGCTGTCAGCACAGAGCCCGATGCGGGGCTTGAACTCACCAACCACAAGACCATGACCTGAGAGTCGAAGCCATATGCTTAACTGACTGAGCCACCCAGGCGCCCCATAACGCCCAAAGTTTTAACGTGCGCTGAAAGATTTCCACATTGTGGCCCCAGCCTGTCTTTCCAGACTTTTGAAATAAGTTTGACTCGGTGGTTAGGAATATGCACTCAGGAGCCAGGCTGTCAGCATTCAAGATCCAGTCCTGCCAACCACTTACCAACAAGTGACCTGACAGCGGTATGCTGTGAGTGTTTAACAACCGGCCCTCGGGGGGACTTGACACCCTCATTCGTAGCCTTTGCCAATTTCTTTGCTGTTAATACTTCCAACTAAGGCCAACTTCAAGCTACCAATGTGACATCACTAAATTTGGAGCTAGGAAGAGATGCTCCTCATTTGCTCTCAGTAGTGTCTATCTATGGCATTGTCGTAAGCATCGAATTGTGTAGCGTAGTGATTCTAAAACGCTGGCATGCATCAGAGTCGTCTGGAGGGCTAAGGGAAATACAGATTGCTGGGCCCCACTCCCAGAGTTTTGATTCAGTGAGTCTGGATACAGCTCTAGGATTTGCATTTCTAGTTAACTTCCCAGGTGATGACATCTTGGGAACCACTGGTCCAGTGAATGTAGCAGACTGAGCTCAGTGGCTACGTGGAGATGGCTAATACACGTCAGCTCTCAGTTGTATGATACAGCCTCACGCATCCCACACCATGGCCACACAGCGTCTCCCCATCCCGTGACCCCATGCTATACTTTCCTGTCCCTGTACCTTTGCTCCCCCCTTCTCCCTGCACCTAAATGTCCTTCTCTCCACACTACCAATCCTTCCATTGAAATCTCAATTCATCTTAAACACCATGTCTCTGCTTAAGCCCTCCTTGAATCTTCTACTGAGAAATACCTGTTCGTATGTATCCTCTCTTAAATTTGCAGGCTCTCTTGTTCTTCTCTTCAGTGTTTGCCTCCTATTGAAAGTATTGTCTCCATACCTATCTCTCTCACTCAATTGTAAGCCCCTGGTGTGCAGAATGTCATCATATCCATCCCTGTCACCCTAGCCCAAGAAGGAACTCCATCAGTGATTATCACTTCCAACCACACCCCCATGAACAAGCCTCTCCCCAGCAAAGGCAGGTGCTCCGTTCAGGGATGGTTGGCCCATCCCCACGTTACAGGCTTCTTCACGTTTGGTGGGTTTGTACCAAGGAAGCTCCCAGGTATCTTCTGGTGTTGAGTCAGTGATACGTATGTAGAAAACACAGCAATCAAATGAAAATATCATAAAGTCCAGGGGAAACAACAAGTTCTGTACAAAAATATACGACCATATGCTACATGGCTCAGCTGTGAAGCACATTTCCATAGTCATAGTAATACAGTGTCCTTGTCCAAAAGTTTGACTTAACTCTATGGGAAGGTAGAGGGAACAAAAAGTGTGCACATTCACACACACTCCCCTCACAGAGGGGAGAGAAAGCTAAATCCTCATTTCCAATACCATAAGAGAGCAATAGATAATGCCTAAAATTTACGAGCCAGGAAGTAATGTCTGTATTATTTAAGTACAGGAGGATGAACTCTAAATGAAAAACACAAAAGACTTGAAGTGGTTGCCTCAGGAGAGCAAAAAATGGAGAGGGGCAGGGTCTTATTTGGGCAAGAAAAAAATAAGCCTCATAGAATTACTGCCTCTTTAAACTGCATTCACACACACACACACACACACACACACACATGCACACACACACCTGTGGGGGAAGAAAACTAATTTTTTTTTTTTAAAACAACAAGGAGGAACTAATGGCAAAGCTCTCGTAATCATCAGAACAGCATGGTGCTGTCATAAAGACAGACCTATAGACCAATGGAATAGAATAAAGAGCCCGGACATAAACCCTCGAATAGATGGTTAAATGATTTTCAACAAGGGTGTTGGGACCATTGAGTGGAGAAAGGATAGTCTCTTTCTCCAAAAGGGCAAAAGAATGCAGACGGACCCTATGCCAGAAACAGAAATTAACTCAAAGTGCATCAAAACTGTAAAACTTATAGAAGAAAACATAGGGAAAAAGAATCACAACCCTGGGGTTGGCAAGGATTTCCTGGATACGACACCAAAAGCATAGGCGACAGAAGTGAAAATAAACAAATTAGATTGCATCAAAATTTGAAATTTGTGTGCATCCAAGGACACGACAGAGCAAAAGGTAACCTAGGGGATAGGAGAAAATATTTATAAATCATGAACTGATAAGGGGTTAATAACCCAGAAAATATGAAGAGCTCTTCCAATGCAACTACAAAAACCAAGTAACCCAATGGTTAAAAAATGGGCCAAGAACTAGAATAGACATTTCTTCAAAGAAGATATCCAAATGGTGGACAACCACATGAAAAAGATGCTCAACTTCACCAATCATTAGGAAAATGCAAATCAGAAAACACAATGAGATGTCACCTCACACCCATTAGGACAAGTACCATAGAACAAAACAAAACAATGCAAAACGAAACAGAAAATAACAAGTGTTGTTAAGGATGTGAGGAAACTGGGACGCTTGTGTACTTCTGGTGGGGCTGCAAAATGGTGCAACTGCTTTGGAAAATAGTAAAGAGGTTCCCTGAAAAATCGAAAACAGAACTACCATATGATCCACCAATTCTACTTCTGGGTCTACATCCAAAGAAAATTGAAAGCGGGATCTCAAAGAGATATCTGTACATGCACAGCGTGTAGTGTTCACGATAGTCAAAAGGTCGAAGCAACCCAAATGTCCATCAGTGAATGAATGGATAAAGAAAACGTGCAATGTACATATAATGGAATATTATTCAGCCTCCAAAAGAAAAGAAATTCTGACACATGCTAGGACATGGATGAATTTTGAGGACGCTGTGTTAAGTAAAATAAGCCAGTCACAGAAAGACAAATACTGTAATATTTCACTTCTACAAGGTATCTGGAGAGTCAAACTCATGGGAACAGAAAGCACAATGGTGCTTACCAGGGTATGCGGGAGAGGGTAATAGGGAATGGTTGTTTAATGAGTATAGAGTTTAAGTTTTGCAAGATGAAAAATTTCTGGAAACTGGTTGCACAACAACGTAAATATACTTAACACTACTGAACTGTGTTCTCAGAAATGGTTGAAATTTCAACCATTTAAGGCCAATTTTATGTTACGCATTTTACCCCAATTGTTTTAAAAAGGGGCAAGAAGGCAGTTGGATGTATATGCCTTGAGCTCAAAAGAAAGCTCTAGACTGGAGGTGAAACAGGTGGAACATCTAAGACCTGGCAGTCATGAGGGCTCAGGGTGTGACCGGCTCTGAGCAGAAAGATAAAGGCACCCAGGACCCAGCCCTGGGAATGGGTAGAGTTAAAGGCTTGTGGGAAAAAAATGAGTCTACAGGCAAAAAGAAGCAGGCAGAGAGGTAGAAGGAACCAGGAAGGAGCCAAGGGAGGGAGCACCTGAGGAAGAGAATGGTCAACTGTTCCTCCTGCTGCTGAGAGGTCAAGGGGGAGGTCTGACAGAGTGAGCAATCCCTCAGATTCGGTAACACGGGAGTCACAGGTAACACCAGCCAGAGGTGCTTCGTAGCATGGTGGAGGGAACACCAGTGGTTGAACGTGCACAGGAGAGAGGAGCCCATCGAGCGTGGGATCCTGAGAAGATGCGGTGGAGGCAGGGGCGCCCCAGGTGAGTAGGGGATTGGCCTCGGAGGGGAGGGAGGCCCCACCGGGCGACAGGAAGGTCCAGGAGAGGATGAGCAAGCAGGAGGACTGTTGGCAGGCGGGGTTTGACGGTTGTGGGATTCTCGTCTACAGCTTCCATTTTCTCTGGAGCAGGGGTGTGGGAATGCGGCCATGGCGGGCGGAAGCAGAGGGATGTGGTCAGGGCCGCTTGCCCTGAGGCACTGCGGGGATGACAGGCCCACGGCAAGAGGCAGGGCGTGAGGGGGTGAGGTGGACACGGGAGAGGCCAGAGTGGGGCCACTCAATGAGCGGGCTCTCCTGAGGAGCTGTCAGCACCCCTGCCTGGCCCACTAGCTATCCCCAACCCAGGAGATCACAGCAGCATGCTGATGTGCAAAAACACAGAGCCAAACAAATCCTGTGCCGCCCACACGTGGCTCCCCTGCCCTAGGGTGTATACTTTGCACTCAACAGGTGATCCTGGAATCGGACACTGGAAAAGTATCAGTCTAGGCTGGAGTAGAAATTTAAAGAAAGAGGGGTGATATCCCTTAAATGTTTTAAAAAAAATTTTTTAATGTTTATTTTTGAGAGAGAGAGAGCATATGTGGGTGAGGGGCAGGGAGACAGGGAGACACAGAATCTGAAGCAGCCTCCAGGCTCTGAGCTATGAGCACAGTGGGGCTTGAACTCATGAACCATGAGATCATGACCCGAACCGAAGTCAGATGTTTAACCAACTGAGCCACTCAGGCACCCCGATACCCCTAACATTTTAATCACAAATACAACAGAGGGTGGCATGTTTGGTCAGAGAGGCAAATCGACCAACGGCAACAGTGTGCTGCAGGGGTTTCTGGAGAACCACAAACAGCCTCCCCTCACCTTATAGAACTGCAAGGCTTTGGTCCGGGTCAGAACGAAAAATCATGCAAAACTGAGCTTGGTTAATGCCTCTGGGGCCCGAGTACCCTGCCTGTTTCGCTGGGTTTGCGCACCGTGAGCCATCAGGCTGGACAACGTTCCCAGAAGCACTGATCAGGTGGAGGAGGGCAGGGAAGAAAGGCCAAATGGCTTCAGGTGGGGTGTGAAATTGGGCAGGAGGGACAGTCAATCCCACTAGGAGAAGCAACCCAGACGGCAAACAAACAGGGAGGGTGGAGTGAGACCAAGTTATGTGGACAGCTCAGCAGTCACAGAACTCCCACAGAGCCAACATAGCTGCCTCCTCTCTGCACCTCCAGAGACCAAAACTTTCCACTAGGAACAGCATTTGGAGACAGCATGGCGTGGCTGTCCCAAGACAAAGCCAGAACGTCCACCTAAGGAATGTGACATGCAGTCTTAACCGCAAGAAGGACCCTCACGTTCAGACTCTAGCCAGCACGGGGTATAGCCAGGCCTCATGGTGTCTTTGTAGGACAAGAGAGGCCCCCCTGGGTCCCCAAACTGCAGCATTCACAGTGGCACTCAGGACCGCCGCATTCACCCACTCTTCCCATGAGATTTTGTTGACCTCTCTCTGCACCCCCTACGGGCGGCCACACTGGCCTCTACCAAACCTTGTTCACTGTGGCACCTCAGAGCCTACTAGAAGGGTCAGTCGTGATGTTTCTAAACAACATATGAATGAAAAGGACAGGATGGACCCACTGTTCCTAGGCAAAAAAATCAACAGCTCTTAGTTCTTAGTCAAGTTTTTTTCTGGGGTCTACTCCGTACCTGCTAAATCAGATCCTTTAAAGGTGGAGCTCTGGCATTCATATTCCTAATTAGGAGCCACTGTCCTACAAGAGAAGGGTCTCCTACTTTAGCGGGCATAAGAATTACCAGAGGTTGGGGCACCTGGCTGGCTCAGTCATTGGAGCGTGTGGCCCTTGACCTTGGGGTTGTGAGTTTGAGCCCCATGTGGGGTGTAGAGATTACTTAAAAATAAAATCTAAAAAAAAAATCAGCAGAGGTACTTGATAAAAATGCAGGTTTCAGCCACAAACCATTTGGGAAAGGAAACGTAAAAAGTATTATTACTCAGTACCATCAAAAAACATGACCCAACCACGGATGAGTGGATAAACAACTTACATGTTGATTTCCAACATAGATGCCAAAGTAATTCAACAGAGAAATCTTTTCAACAAATGGTGCTAGAAAGTTGAATATCTGTAAGAAAAGAAAAATGACCTTGACTCTTACTTCATACCAAACACAAAAAATGGCTTAAGATGTATCCCAGACCTAAACATGAAACGTTAAAACTACAAAACTTCTAGAAGAAAACAGGAGAAAAAGTTTTGTGACCTTGATAGGCAAAGATTTCTTAGGTGGGACCCTAAAAACAGTAACTATAAAGGGGAAACAACTGGAAATCTGGACTTTCTCAAAATTAAAGTCTTCTGCTCTTTGAAATTCATTGTTAAGGAAATGAAAAGGAAAGCCCCAGACTGGGAGAAAAATATTTGCAATACTTACATTAAACAAAGGACTCGTATCCAGAATATATAAAGAATTCTGAAGGCTCAGTAAGAAGTTGAACAACACCCACTACATACACAAAGCTTTGGACAGACTTCTCAAAAAGACGATACACAGACAGCCAAGAAACATACCAAAAAATGCTCAACACTGTAGTCATTAATGCAAAGGAAAGCCACAGTGACGTACCTCTATATATTCACTTAAGGAAGTCACGTTTAGAAGGCTGACAGTTCATGCATATTAAAATCGAAATGACGGAGACCAGCAAGCCTTCTGTGCAAAGATAGCACACCTATCTGTGAAGCAGTCCACATTTTTAAATGACAAGACAGGCTTGGTAAGAATTGTGAAAGAACATTCGAAGGCTTACTTTACCTCTTAACACTTCTAAGTCAAGAAAGTTAAGATGGAGATTTCAGTAAGTTTACAACTCTACATTCAGCTAAACATCTACACTGTATACCATCATGTGGTTCATACTCAGGTATTTCTAGAAATAAAACTACTCGTTGTATCTTCTGATCTTCCACTTTTATCACAGTATCATCTTGGTGCATCAGTTATCGTGAACTTTTTTACTTTTGCTTTTGGGGGGAAGAAACATTTCTTTACAATTAAATGTCTTTCGATCAAAGCTGAATATATACTGTGTATATAGAGAGAGACCCTTGAGCACCATGGGTTCGAACTTGTGTGGGTCCATTTGTACCTGGATTTTTTTCAATAAATACAGTCCAGCACTGTAAATGTGTTTTCTCTTTCTTACAATTTTCTTAAAAATGTTTTCTTTCCCTAGCTTACTTTATTGTAAGAATACAGTATATGATACTTACACAAAATAAATGTTAATCAACTGTTTATGTTATGGATAAGGCTTCCAGTCAACAGTGGGCTATTAGTGAAGTTTCTGAGGAGTCAAAAAGTTATACACAGATTTTTAACCACACTGTAGGGTCAGTGCCCTTAACCCTGGCATTGTTCAAGGGTCCACTGTCTATATAAATCTATTATGTATCATATATTTCAAAGTTGAACTACCTGTTTTTATTTATCATATATATACATAATACCTATATGTACATAATAAAGAAAAGACTGACAAAATCAAGTGTTGTGTGGATGTGATGTAACTGGAACTCTCATACATTGGTTTTGGGAAATCAACACGGAACAAGCCCTTTGGAAAAGTATTTGAGAATTTCTTATTCAATTGAACACGCACGGTATAACCCAACAATTCCACTCCTTGATATTTATCCAAGAGAAAATATATTATATACATGTACAAACTTGTTCATAACAGCTTTACCCATAATAGCCTAGATGTAGGAACGATGCAAATACTCATCGATATTTGAAATGAAGAAACAAATGTAGTATATCCATCCTACGAACTACTACTCAGTAATATTTAAAAAATGAATGACAGTTACAAACAACATGAACAAATATTAAAATCAGGCTGAGCAAAAGAAAGCGGGCACACACAATTTTATCCCACATGCATTCATTTGTTCCCTAGGGCTGTGGTAACAAACTCTCACAACCTTGGTGACTTAAAACAACAGAAATATATTCTCTCAGAGTTCTGGACACCAGAAGTCCAAAATCACGGTGTCGCCAGGGGGGCTGCACTCCCTCTGGGGGCTCTGGGGTGGGTGGGGGGGACCCATTCCTTGCCTCTTCCAGCTTCTGATAGCTGCCAGGATCTCTTGGCTTATGGCCACGTCACTCCAGTATCTGGGTCCATTTCCCACTCACTTCTCCCTCTGTGTGTGGTGTTGAGTCTCCTTGTTATTTCCCTCTTATAAGGGCACCCATGATGGCGTTTAGGGCCCACTTAGAGAATCCAGAATTATGTCCTCATCTCAAAATCCTCAACTTAATCCCATCTGCAAAGGCACTTTTTCCAAATAAGGTAACATTTACAGGTTTCAGGGATTAGGACATCATACCTTTGGGGCCACCATTCAACCCAACACATTGAATGATTCCATTTATAGGAAATTGTAGAAGGAATAAAACTCATCTGTAGTAACAAAAAGAAATGTTGTCTGGGGCCAAGGGAGTGGTTAACTGACGGGCCTGAGGGAACTGTCTAGTGTGAAGGAAATACTATATATCATGATTGAGATGACGGTTACATGACTGTGTAAATTTATCAAAATTCATCAAACTTTGCCCTTACAGTGGTAACATTTCATTATACATTAATTTGCCCCATAAAAATTAATTTTATTTTATTAAAGTTTATTTATTTATTTTGAGAGACGGAGAGAGCACGAACCGGGGAAAGGGCAGAAAGACAAGGAGAGAGACAATCCCAAGCAGGATCGTCAGCGCTGAGCCCAATGCAGGGCTCAATCCCACAAACCGTGAGACCGTGACCTGAGCCAAAACAAAGAGTCAGACACTTAACCAACCTAGTCACCCAGGTGCCCTCAAAATTAATCTTAAAAAAAAAAAAAAGCATAAAAGTGTAGCTTTTGGGAGCCACTCTCGGCCAGGCAGATTTGACAAGTGTTGGGTGCATTCGAAACAAACAGCCCAGGTGCCCGGAAGCAGGCAGTCCTGGAACCCTACCGGAGAAACAGCACTCTGGAAATTGGGGAAAAGATCTACCTCATCCCACTGTCTTCCCTTTGGCTCCTCAGATACCTCAGAGCCAGGTGCTGAGCTGGAGGTGCCCCACAGTCAAGTCCCGTTCACAGTGAGATCAGGGTATCAGGACAGACACCCACTAACTCGCTCCAGCACAGGCAGGTATGACAACACCCGACAGCTACTGAATCAAAGAAGAAGATGAATGTTGACCCCTGATTAAGCTAACACTCTCCGGACAGGGTAGCATGTGAGCTGGGCCTTGTCAATGGAATAGGATTTTGACATGTGGGATCATAATGCCAGTTTCTTCCTGCTCGTGTCCTCTTAGTGCACTCCGGGTCCTCTGTGCCACCCTCCCCATACATGTCAGGTCTGCTCAGGATGGCCTCTCCAGACATTCTGTTTGCCCAAGCCAGGTTCGATGCCAGGCATGCCAATCCCTTCTCTAGATTCTTCATCTACAAATCCCCAGAAACAAGACGTGGCCTTCAATAAGGCGTGCTGGGGAGGCCCCTCCTGTAGAGAACCAGCCTCCTTGTCCCTTCTCGTGACTATTCTACCCCCAGGCTCCCATCCACGGCTCCAGCCAGGCCCTCGTGTTCCAAGGGCTCTACCGCTTTGACCTGACCCCTTGGTCCCTTGCAGCATCTGCTCTAACCCTGGTTTCTCATGAAGCCTTTCCCGATTTCCAGATGGCCCCTGCCCTGCACAGCAGAGGGGCTCCGTGGATGGCGAGCTCTTCTCCTGTGTCCTGGCGTCTGATCCCCGCCTCCGTCCTGCATCCCTGGCTCTTCCCAGGCCTCCACCGCTCAACTCCTAGACTCTCGGGAATGCGCTTGGACCAAGGAATCCAGCAATTTGAAGCTTCTCGGACCTACTCACAGCGCAATCCCTGGATTGCATCCTGTGTGTTTGCCTGAAGAAAGCGGCTTAGAATCTCTCAGCCTATATGGTCCTCATCTCCCAGTAAGCCAGGGAGCTTCTCCCCTGCCCCTCCCCGCTTTGCTAAGTGCGGAAGGGCAGGCTTCCAGGAGCCAGGTCCGAGCCACTCTTCCAAGCGGGAAAGCCGAACCCCGTGTGCTCCAGGCGGCCCTCCCTGTATCCTTGCTGTCACCACACGAGAAAGAGATGTTCGATTCTCTGCGCGCACCATCTTCACGGAGTGAGCACAGCTGCCCCCCGACTGCTGAGCAGGTAGACCTGTGACGGGTCCCCAGACAGGAAGTGTGCAGCCTGCAGGGCCACAACCAGCTCCAGTGAAGCCTCCACCTTTTGGAGAGCTCTGTGGCCTCCGAGAGCGGGTCCCAGCAGCCAAGGAGGGAAGCCACGGGGCAGGAATGGAGACTTCTGAGGTGCTCACAATCCTAGAGTGATGAAAAGCCCTCAGCCTGACAAGCACCCTGAATCCACCACCTTGGGTCCAAGACGTGGACCCAGAATATTCTTAAGTGGGACTTCCAGGTCCCAAATGCCCTGGTGAGGAATAGATGCAGGAAAGAGACTGCCCTCCTCTCTTTCCAGAAGAATAGGCCTGGACCTTGGGCAAACTGGACACCAAATGGGGCTCCAATAAATGTCCAAGTCCTCCATCAAATCTGACAGGCTGTTCCAGCAGCAGGTACCCAATCATGGGGCCAACAGGCCCCCCGGGACACCATTAGCATCCCCACCTACTCTGGGAAGCATTCTGACCCCTGAGGAAGGGATCCCAGGGATTACAATAGCCAAGTGGAGCCCAGAGCTCACTCTGTCGAGAGACTGACGAGAGATAGTAATATCAGCTGTTCCTAATATTTCAGCTCTTCATCCTCCCAGCGCGTGGGATTATACTCCCTCTCCCACTTTAATTGGATGGGGTCACGTGAGTAGTTCTAGCCAATGAGTTGTAAGCAGAGGTGACACGTGTCGACTCTGGGTTGGATCACTCGGGTGCTGCTATGTGATGCTCCAGAGCCCTCTGTCCCCTCTGCCATGGCACCCTGCAATGGTCCAGACGGTGGCTACGCCGTCAGCCTGATGTGATGTGACGACCTGGTGCAAAGCTCCCAATCTATCCGCGGTGGATATGAGCATGGGCGAGAATTATATCTTTGTTCTTTCTTCCTTTCTTTCTTTTTTTCTTGAGAGAAAGACGGTGGGGAGGGGCGGAGGCACAGGAAGAGAGAGAATCCCAAGCAGGTTCCACACTCAGCACAGAGCCCGACACAGGGCTTGATCCCAGGAACCTGGGATCATGACCTGAGCTGAAATCAAGAATCAGACGCTTAACCCCCTGAGCCACCCAGGCGCCCCCCCCCCATCGTTGTTATTTCAAGTCACTGACATTTGGGGGGCCTTGTTACTGCAGGGTAAACCAGCCCGTGCTGACTGAAACGGGGGTCAGAGGCCAGCCGGCTCTGCCCACGATCAATACCACCTACTCCCAGTGACCCTACACAACCTTGTTTGTTTCCCAGTTGCCCACTTTTCACTTTGGGTCCAAGCCACCGTCCTAACACAACGTTAGGATGCCAGAGTCCTGTCCAGCCTGAAGATCTGAGACGATGATCTTTCTCTCTGAGACCGAGATGCCAGCACCTCAGGATTCGGTGGATTCCCGGGCAGGGTTAGGATGGGGGGGCTAGGCAGCCGCAGGTGCCAAAGCTCAGGGGCTGGCCTGTGGCATGTGAACTGATGTCTGCTATCAGACCCGGGAGCTCCAACAGCTTGTGCCCGGTTTGACGAACAGACTTTTCCTCTTCCCTGACTTGGGAAAGAGGCCAAAGGGAACTCCCACCTGCGGGTCCCACCCTGCCAACTGCACTGAGCACCACCTTCGGTGAGTCCTAGTGGTACTTCCGTTCAACCACCGGTCTGCTGGTTTGCTAGCTCGTGGCTTCTAGCCTCACCTCCCTGCTTCCACCCCCACCAGCTCAAGCTGCAGGCCTTGGCCTGTCACACCCTTCCCTCTCATCATTTGAACCAGGAAGGTTCTCCTGACTGAGAGAGGCTATCGGGTCAGTACCGAGGCCTCACCCTACCCACCCCTACAGTGCCTCACTCATTCGAATTCTCAGTTGTACATTTGATTGCATCTTTGTTGTCTTATATAGACCCAATTTTACCCTTTCAATCAAGCGGGTAGGGAGGGGGGAACAAATGAATGTTTCTGAACCTTTGCGATGAGCTAGTCATTCTTCACTCACTCATTCGTTCATGCTGAGAGGTTAGGGCACAGGCTCCGCCACTGAACCTGCTCCACCGTTCACGTGCTGTGTGATCAGTGACATGGTGCTTGACCTCTCTGGTCCTTAGTTTCTTTTCCTTTCCTTTCCTTTCCTCTCCTTTCCTCTCTTTTTCCTTTCCTTTCTCTTCTCTTCTTTCCTTTTCTTTTTCCTCCCTTTCCCTTTCTCCTTCCCTTTCTTTCGTCAACCAGGAATAACATGAGATGGCCATTAACAAATAAGATCGCTATGGCTACTGACTGAGTTGCTACACAGAAAGTGCTGAGAACAACGTCTAGCTCAGAGTGCTCCACGCATGTGAGCTGCTGTGACTCACTTACAGAACATCTGAGTGTGCCAGACACAGGAGATACACAGGAGAACAAAACAGACCTATTCGTTCATTCAACAAATATTGACTGAGAAGCTGCACGTGCTACACTGTGGTGGGAGCTGGGGACACACATCTCCACCCTCATGAAGGTCACAGTCCAGGAACAGAGGTCAGCAGACACGGCACAAGTAAACAGATCAAAATATACACCAGGGAGCCGCGGTCCCGGCTAACAAGGGAGGGACCAGGTGCCAGAGGAGAGACCGAGGGAGGCAGAGAAGCCGGGGTGGTCAGCAAAGTCCTCCCTGATACTGAAAGCATGATCCAAAGGGGAGAGGGGGTCAGGCCGTTCACAGCAAGTGTAAGGGAGCCCTGTGGGGGTGAGGAGGGGAGGTGGGAGAGGTAGGGGCCAGGCCATTCAGGCCCTACTGGCCATGGTGCCCTGAGTGCAACCAGAAGCCGCCAGGTGGCTGTAGGCGGATTAGAGGCAGAGAAGCAGCAGGATCTTTTGCCGAGGAGGTCACTGAGGCTCAAGGGCGCTGGTAAATGGTGCACCTGAACTAGAACGGGTCCCCTAAGCCCTCGCTCAGCGAACTGGCCAATTCACCCTGCACTCCTCACTCACCCCGTCCCGCGAGGCAGGGGCCAGCTGCACAAGGAACACCTTGTTACCTCCAAAAGCCCTTCGCAGGTTCACGGGGTCAGCGTGCCTGTCTGGGCTTAAGGTCACGCCATGCCCACGGCTCCGCCATGTGCAATTGGGTGTCTCGTGACAGTTTCCATGCCAATGGCTTCTGGAGACAAACTGCTTCCCCGCGCTTCTTTCCCGCCACTGTTTCCATCCCCCACAACCACGCCAGTAACCACAGGTAAACGTGCTTCTCCCCGGGACACAGTTAAACACACGACCGCAGAGATGTGTCTCGGGCCCAGAATGGAAGGGGCCAAGGTGCCAGGGATGACAAATCCCCCGAGAATCCAACTTGAAGCTCCCCTGAGAGACACCCCTCCCCAGAATAGGCAGAGAGGGTCAGGAACACCCATGCAAACAGCTGATCCACAAAACCCCCACTGTACCCACAACTTTCCCCACCTCAGCCCTTTCTATTTTTATCAGGAGAGCGAGAGGGGGTTGCCAGGCGGGGCCGGGACGCTGTTTATGTCTGAAATTTGAAAAGATGCACAGTGTACTTGGGAGAAGGTGTTTGCAGTTAAAGGAATTTCGGAGAAAATTTTCAAACCCAGCGGGGTGAATAGGTGCCTTGTGTTCTGGTTTTTGACTCTGGAAAAGCCACGTTTCCAACCAAGGCACGCAGAGGGGCTGGGATGGGGAGAGAGACGCTGGACTGTGAGATTTGGGCAGGCAGCGGGACCCAGCTCACCTGGGCACAGGGAACAACCAATTTTCAAGTTGGAGGGGTGGGGGCGCTAGGGGGAAGTCCTTCTGCCCTCCAGCGTAATTTCTGTTTATTTGCCCCCTAATTTAAAAAAAAAATTTTTTTTTTAACATTTATTCATTTTTCAGAGACAGAGAGAGACAGAGTGTGAGCGGGGGAGGGGCAGAGAGCGAGAGAGACACAGAATCCGAAGCAGGTTTCAGGCTCTGAGCTGTCAGCACAGAGCCCAACGCGAGGCTCGAACCCACGAACTGCAAGATCATGACCTGAGCCCAAGTCAGACGCTCAACCGACTGAGCCACCCAGGTGCCCCTATTTGCTCCCTAATTAATTCATAGACTTTCCTGCCCTCCTACCCTCACCTGCTTAACCCCCTCTCGGGCCTAATCATTCCCTCACTCAATTATCTGCTTTCTATCTCCTCTTGATCAGTGAGTTGCACTCAGTATTGATTTTTCTCATATAGCCGTATTTTTTGTCAGGGCTTTAAATTGCTCTAATTTGACAATTTTCTGTTTCCTACTTAAATTGTTAAGTGTCCCTTTGGGAGCCGTATGGCTGCTATTTCTTTGACACACACACAAATTAGGACCTGGTCGAATGCTTTACTCTGTAGGCACATGGCTGGGACTCCCTGACCCTATGCCATCAACTGGAGAAAACGGGAGGCCAGAAGTAACAATGAGGTGACACCCACACACACGCACTGAATGCAGTTCACCCTCTTTTCTCTTCTTCATCTTTCAAAGGTTAAACTGGCTCTGGGACAGCTCTCCAGAGAACTTCTAACTCAAGCTGGCCAGAGCCCTTATTGAGCCAGGGACGCTCAGGAAGGCTGGGGTGACCTTTGGAGGGCTGGACTTCTGACGTGATCTGAAACCAAGGTGGGCCCGGTGGTGCGACCTGGCCAGCGTGTATAAGAAGATCAGAACTGTTTATCTCCTTTCTTTGTGCCTAGGGATACATGCCAAGAGGCACGAGCCTCATCTGTACCCCCGGCGGCAAAAATGCAACAGTTTTTAAAAGTCATTAGCCACAGAGTCCTAACAGGCACAGGATGAAATGGTTATGCATCTAGACCATAGCTCTATGTTTCGTGAAAGTTCACTGCTCCACACTTGTCCATGTTTCTGTCTCTCTATAACCCCCTTCTATGTATCACTTTTCCTTGAGCGTGTCAGGGTCTCTGGCATTCTCTGTACTTCTGGATGTCTCTGTTTCAGCATTCTTGCATTTCTATCCAACAGCCCGTCTTCTTCCATCTTTTCTGCCCTTCTTCATTCTCCCTTCAACGGTTACAGCATGCAATTAAAGTCTATTTTAGCATTTGTTGGATAGAATTCAATGTTCCCTGCTTTTATATGTGCGGAATCTCAGGCCGAGCATTTCCCCAATTCCCAGGCCCACAGTTCTCTCAGCCTGCTGGCCACCTCCACCGAATGTCCCTCCAACCCCGTCTGAACACACAACTGTCTACCACGGAACTTGCTGTCTTTCTCCCAAGCCAGCTACTCTTCCTGACTCCCTGGCTGCTGTCACAGGGACTCCCCATCTCCCAGCTATAAGGTTCAAAAGTTTGAGACCATTCCTGCCTCTTGCTTCTCCCTTTCCCCCAAGATCCAGCGTCGCTGATTTTTCCACCGTAGTGGCTGTCCCCTGGGATGGGGCATACGCTCTCCAGTTTGTCTCCAGCTTGAGTGAAAGAAGCCAGAGACAAAGGGGGACTCACAGGATAATAATATTTCTATCAAGTTCAAGAACAGACAAAACTAGGGCACCTGTGGGGCTCAGTCAGTTGAGCCTCTGACTCTTGATTTCGGCTCAGGTCATGACCTCTCGGTTTCTGCAATCGAGTCCCGCATAGACTGCACTGAGCATGGAGCGTGCTTGAGATTCTCTTTCTCTCCCACTGCCCCTCTCCCCAGCTTGTGCACTCTCTCGCTCGCGCTCTCTAAAAATTTTTTAATGTTTATTTATTTTTGTGGGGGGGAGAGAAAGAGAAAGAGCGCAAGCAGGGGAGGGGCAGAGAGAGAGGGAGACAGAATCCAAAACAGGCGCCAGGCTCTGAGCTGTGAGCACAGAGCCCGATGAGGGGCTCAAACCCACAAGCCGTGAGATCATGACCTGAGCTGAAGCTGGAATGTTTAACTGACTAAGCTACCGAGGTGCCCTCTCTAAAATTACATAAAAGACAACAACAACAAAATAGACAACACTGGTTTAGTGAGGTCAGAATAATGGCCTCCCTGGGTGAAGTGCACCAAAGAGAAGGGGCACAAGGGAAACTTCTGGGGAGCTGGAAATTTCTGTATCTTGACTTCATTGTGATTACAATGGTGTCTATGTGTGTTAAAAATTCATCAAGTTGTATGCTTAAGATGCACTTTATTCTATGCAAATTATGTATCAAAAGAAAGGGAGGGAGGAAAAAACATGGATACAATGCCTAGCTTAATATCTGGCACAAAGCAGGTGATCAATAAATAGTCACTAGTAAAAGTTTTTTTGTTTTAAGTATGAGGGCTCCAAAGCCAGGTGGCCTGGGTTAGATGCTTGGTTCCATCTAGCAATGATGTGAACTTGGGCTGAGCGTCGCTGTTCCCAGTCTCTTCATCAGTGAGATGAAGTTCATGAGACTTCATAGAGTCTGAGGCTTAATGAAGCACTTAGCACAGGGTCTGGCACATAGTAAGTGCTCAACAAATGTTACTGCAAAATAAAGACAATTCCAACACATGCTCTAATTTGTATGAACCTTGACGACATTATGCTACGTGAATAAGCCAGTCAATAAAGCACATAAATACTGTATGATTCCACTTATGTCAAGTACCTAGAGTAGTTAAATTCATGGAGACAGGAAGTCAAATGGTGGTTGCCAGAGGCTGAGGGGGTCAGGGGATGGGGAGTTAGTGTTTAAGGGGTGCAGAGTTTCAGTCTGGAGAGATGAAAAGACTGGAGACAAATGGTGATGGTTGTAGAACACTGTGAATGTATTTAATGCCACTGAACTACACACTTAAAATGGTTAAAATGATTGACTTTGTGTTATGTATATTTTACCACAATAATAAAGGTATATGCATATTTTACCACGATAAAAGAAAAGGAAGGAAAGAGGGAAGGGAGGGAGACAGAAGGGACAGAGGAAGGGAGGAAGGGAGGGGGAGGTGAGAGAGGGAGGGAGGGGTTCTCTGCTTGGGATTCTCTTTCCCTCTCTCCCCACCCCTCCCCCACTCGTGCTAGCTCTGTCTCTCTCAAAATAAATAAATAAACTTAAAAAAAAAAAAAACCCAGATCAACAGCAACAGCTAACATGTCAAGATAACTATTCCCCAGGATTTTGCATCAAATAAGTGCCAGGTTTCCTGGGGAAAAGCCATGCCCGTGTTTTAACAGATGATTTTCAAACTATGGAGACGTTTTCTGTACCTCTTACATTTCATCTCTAGCAAGCGACTGTGGGATGCCATATTTGTTCATTTAATAGGCATGTATTTTGCTATCTCTACTGTAATGGGCAAAACATGCGGATGAAGTTTGCATCAAACTTCGGAATGATCCGATGTCTATCAAGGAAAGAAAATAAAATCATCAAGCACAATGTGACAAGAAGGGCTGGGCAGGCAGTCCCAAAAGACCCCAGTGGCGAGAATAAGAGAAAGAGATGGGCTCCAGGTGTGGGAGGGAGTCCCTTGGGATTCAGGGTTGGGGACAGAGAAGGTGAGCAGGCTTCTAGGAGCTGCAGGGGCTGAGGCCATCGGGGGGAAGGATCCTTCTACCTCTCCTCTGACCCCAGGTGTGTGGCTGATGCTGATTCTGTACACCAACATGGTCCCCCCCGCCTCCCCCAGTGTCGTCCCCTGCGTAGTCTCAATGATAAAAACACTAATGAGTCATGAGTAAAACGCTGCCATAATTTCCTCTTTTATAAATGGCAGGGTTTCACTGAAAATAGAATCCGCTATAAATTCAGGGGGGGAAAAAATCAAACTTAGTCTTCAAGAACTGAGTGTTTCCTTAAACGTGCCCTTCAATATCTTTGTCTTAAGTGACACAGCACTTTGTGTTACTGAACGTCATTATTCCATACGGACCTGTGGGGAATTGTAAGTGTTTCATTAACTTACCCCATGTTCTTTATTATTAGAACACTTTCCTCTGAGTTTGTCACTTGAACAGTATTAAAGGAATAAGACAGCACTTTTTGAATGTTCTACTAATTCTCAGAAGACCACTCCCCCGCCTCGGTCTGCAATGAGAAGGCTTTTCTACATCCTAATTCTATGGCCCTTTGCTTCCAGAAATGATCGCAATCTCTCTACACACATTGCCTATAGTATTTATCATTGCCACACTCCAAGGAGGTGAGGATTTTAGTTTCTTTTACAAACCCAGAGAGCAGCACACACTTACTCAGGGACATCAAACTGTAGCGGAGAAGAAAGGGAAGAAATTTCACCATCTTGCTCCTGGAGCCAGATCACTGCGTAAGTGCTGACATCACTTAATTCGAATCCTACAATTCCACACAATTCCGTTACACCGATGAGAAACCCCAGGGGTGCCTGGGTGGCTCAGTCGGTTAAGCACCTGACTTCGGCTCAGGTCACGATCTCACAGTTTGTGGGTTTGAGCCCCACATCGGGCTCTGTGCTCACAGCTCAGAGCCTGGAGCCTCCTTCACATTCTGTGTCTCCCTCTCTCTCTCTGCCCCTCCCCTGCTGGTCCTCTATCTCACTCTAAGAAAGAAAGAAAGAAAAGAAAGAAAAGAAAGAAAAGAAAGAAAGAAAGAAAAGAAAGAAAGAAAGAAAGAAAGAAAGAAAGAAAGAAAGAAAGAAAGAAATCCAGAGAGGTTAAGAAACTTGCCCTCATTCTCTGTGCCAGAACTGGGATTCACTTCCAATGTTATTGCACACACAGGGAACCTGATGGTTTTAACTGTCCACAAGTTTCAATATCAACCAAAAGTGTGACAGAGCTCAGCAACTCAATAATCTCTGGCGGCACCATCAGGAGCGGGATGCTGAAGGCTGTCCTGCAGAGATGGGGGCAGAGGTGTTGTCCCAGAGAACAGGCTAGACCGCTTGCTCGTATAGGGATATTGGAAGGATGCTTCGGAGGAATTCTGCAAACACCCTGCGCTGGGACTTAGCAAAGTACATGCGTGGCATCCCCACGTAAGGGACAGAAACAAGCAGTCTCGATGCCACATTTAGGTGGACTGGGAGACTGGCCGTCCTCTAAGAGCCAGTCTACCGGAATGTAGAAGCCAACCTCCAAGAGGCTTCCCAGCAATCCCCAACCCCTGGTATTCACACCTTTGTATGTCCCCTCACACACTAATTCAGGGCAGGTCCCGTGTGACCAATAGACTATGGCGGACGTGGCAATGCGTGACTTCCAAAGCTAGGACATCAGACCACTGCAGCGTCCACTCGGCCTCCTGTGTCACTTGCTGTGGCAGAAGCCGGGTGCCATGCCATGAGGCAGCTCCACTGGCAGGCCAGAAGGAGAAGAGCTGGGGCCACTGGCCAAGAGCCAACACCGACTTGCCAGCCGCCTTAGACCTGGACCCTCAAGCCCCAGTCAAGCCTTCAGCTGACATCCGACTGCAACCCCATGAGATAACCCAAGGCAGAACTGCCTGGCCATATTTCTCCCAAAGTCCTGACACACAGAAACCATGAACAATCATTGTTTTAAGCCACTAATGTTTGGGTTGATGCATTACACCGCCATTATAATTGTGGTATGGAGCATGGCATCCTATAATTGCCTTATGGAGCCATGACACTAAGGTTTGGGTTGATGCATTACACAGCCATTATAATTGCAATATGGGGCATGGCATCCTGCCTGCTCTAGAACTCAGCCCCGGGATAAGGGAAGACACAAAAGCGGGACACTAGTCAGCTTTGTAGAAAAGCTGCTGCTAAGAACAACAGCAAACAAACTGATAGAAATAGGATCCAGGTTGAGGAGGGCACTTGTTGGGATGAGCACTGACTATTGTATGTAAGCCAATTTGACAATAAATTATATTAAAAAAAAAAAAAGAAAGAAAGAAATAGGATCCAAGATGGTCAGGAGTCGTGAGCTTAACTTATTAGGGAAATTTTTAGGAGAAGCAAAGATAAAGTCCCACACTTGGATTACAACAACCCATTATACCAGGGAAGACACTGGGCCATAGCAGTACATGTGGAAAGGGGATCTCAGTCGGCTGCAGGCTCAAAATGAGCCACGATGACACTGCCAGAAAAGCACATAAATGTAGGCTGCATTAACAGAAGCATAGCACCCCGTCAGAGGAGGTGAGATCCCCCCTGGGTTGAGCACACTAACAGGTCTGTGTTTAGGTCTTGACACAGGACAAGGAAAGTCCAGACCTACTGGGAGAAGATTGGTGGGAGCAGGTGGGAGTCCACTGATGGAGAGAGATGAGGAAGGACAGTGTGAAGTGAGAAAGCCCAGCCCTAAAGGAGAAGAGAGGGAGGGTGAGAACAGTGAAATCACTGGTTACAAACGCAAAAACATCCACCATGTGGAAGGAGGTCTGGGGGCCAGGGCCAAGAGGGGGAAACGGGCCTGTTATGTTCATTGCTCAACCATAGTGATGGGGACCAGTAGGTGCTTCTGTGAAATCTAAGAGCTGCCTAAATACTAGAATCACATGAAAATGGGACATGGCCTCAGAAGAGAGTGAAATCCATGGCAATATTCACGTGGAGTAAATGTTCCAGTCGGTCAGGACACCGTCCTCAACGTTCCCTAAGAGCCCTTCCGGGCTCTGAGATCCTCTCGGCTGGTAATTTTGCGATTGAATGAGTAGAACCTGCTGAATGATACCAGCACAGTGGCCCTTAAACTTCAGAAGGCATATAAAACACCTGGGGGATCTTATTAAAATGCAGATTCTGAGTCAGAAGGTCTGGAGCAGGCCTTTGGCATTTTGCATTTCGATTTTTGCATTTCGAATAAGCCCCCAGCTGACACCACGCTTGGACAGCCAGAGGTTAAAGGTTGCCCACCACAGCAGATAGGGTCAGGCAGCCTGGAAAAGGCATTAAGCAAATATTAAAGTATCTGAGCAGAGGAAGAGTGACCAGCATCAGAAATACCACACAAGGAACAGACTCTGCACTGAACAGGGTAGCATCCATATGCCACAGAGGGCTTTCTGACCTTGATGTCCTTTGATTTTCTGAACATGGTCTTTAGAATTGTCCAAGCACTTCTCAATCATCCTGGGTTTTCTGTAGCCTGTAGGGGCAGCAGTGTGGAGTTATGCCAACCCACACTCATTCACTACCTGGGTGGCCTGTGAGTCTGTTTCTTAGTGCATAAAATGGGAGTAATATCCACCTGAAAGGCTGCTGTATCAAGCAGTGGGCACGTAATTGGTGCCCATTGTATGTTTCCCTGCCTCATTACAACACTAGATGATCAAGAAGCATTCGCTCCCTTCATTACAAAGATTAATTACCGAATTAATATTTGTCCTTGAATCGAACTGTCCTTCACTAACCCTGGGATGTAAGTCAGATATGACCCCATTTTACAGATGAGAGCGCGGTTTGTACTCACCTAGAGTATCAGGCAAATCCTGGCATGAGAACCCATGACTCCTCCTGTTGGAATTTTAAGGATTTTTTTTTTTTTTTCTGGAAGAGTCACTTCCACTAGCCTAAGCATTGGAGTCAGTAACAAGATTGCATCCCACTTTTTTGTCTGAGAAACAAGATGCTATTTCCCCTTGAGGAGCTCTGATCACTATCAAGCCAGCCCTGCCCAAGGTGCTCTGTAGCTTGGATACCTCACCGGGAGAAGCCAACAGACTCAGGTAGAAAAGGAGTGAAGCCAAGAGGTGCCCACCAGTGGAACATCTCAGCCACAACTCCCGGGGACCAGTGGGTAGAGTGGGAGCCACGCCCTCCCCAGGCGTCACTGCCCTGAGCAGAGAAGACACAAGAGAATGTGCTGGGCCAGGGCCAGTCCTGCCCCCTAGCAGAGATGGCCAGCAAAATACCCACACGATTCCAGAGTTGTCACCCTGGGGAAACGGAGCCACTTCCGTGCCTTTGGATCAAGAAAAGGCTGAGTCTATTATCTCTGTAACGGGCAGCCCACAGAGATGCCACTTCGTGTTCTTCTTCAGTCCATGCCCAGTGAGGGAGTCAAGCGGCTTCTACCACACCGACCGAGGCCACTAAACCTTAGCGTCAAGCACCACCAGCTCCCTCCATAAGGACCCCGAAGGCCACCAGCCCAGCCCGGGTCCCCCAAAATTTCTGTGCCTAACCAGCAGCTTGTGTAGGGGAGGGAGCAGGACTGTGGATTTGAATTCAGACCCCACCAACTCCATCACTCTCTGAGCCTCAGTTTTCACATCTTTTGGGGGTGAGGGAATCCTAATATTTACCTCATCGGGGTTTGGGGAAAATCAAGTGAGATATGAATGTATGTTAAGCAACTAGCTCACAGAAGGTGTTCAAACGCCGCTGGTTCCTTTACTCTCTTGCCTGGAAACAAAACTCTTACGGAGGGTGGTCTCGGGAGCTACAAAAGTACTGGAGAACTCCTGCTTCGTTGGAGATGTCCTCGGTCTCTCCGGGATTGTGAAGACCCTCAGCCTTTTGCCCCGAGGCTCCCGGTCCCCGGCACACCTCCCCGCCGCCGCCTAACCTCCTTCTCTCCCACTCCTCCCTGCCATCCCGGCGCACCCCATCCCCAAAAACTTTCAGCCGGCTCCTCCCGAGGGTCCTTCCAAATCGCGGCCGGGGAGCAGGGGGCGCGCCCTGCCCTCTCGCGTCTCCCCACACCCCCCCCTACCCCGGGCGTCGGCTGCACACCCCGCGCCGGGAGCCCGGGCGCCCCGTCCGGCCACCGCGGGTGCGGGTGCGGGTGCGGGCACGGGCACAGTCCTCCGGGGCCCCTCTGACTGCGGAGCCGCCGACCGCATTGCAGCCCTTCCCGCGCCTCTGCCTCCCGCCGGCCCCGGAGCTGCCGGCTCCTCTCGCGCCCTGCGCCCCGGGCGGCTTCCCCAGCGGCGCGCCGGTCCGGAGCCGGGGTCCAGCGCGCTCCAGACGCCTCCGCCCTCCCCTCCCCCGCCGGCCGCCCCTCGGGTCCCGCGGGGGTGGGGTTTCCCTCCCCTCCCCCGCCCGCCCCTATGTATGTGTCACCGCGCGCCATGCCCGCCCGCCCGCCCGCCCACCTACCTCCCCGCCGCTCCAGAGGGGGCTCGCAGAGCTGAGGACGCGCGCCACGCCGCTCAAGGTCTCTCTCTCCGCGCGCTCGCCGGCCGGCATCTGACGCGGGTGCCAGGGGCTCCGGGCACCTTGCAGTGGCCCTTTCCTCGGCCAGCCGGGACTCCGCAACCCAGTCGCCGCCGCCGCGGCGGCCACCGCCTGAGGGGACCCGCCGACAGGACGCCGGCAGGCGGAGGGGTGCGCGGCGCGCGCGCAGAGCGTCTCCCTCCGCTGCGCAGCGAGACCCGGGCCTCGCGGCCCCAGGAGCCCCCGGCTGCCTCGCCAGGTGCGCGGCACTGAAGTTCTCGCGGAAGGGAGTCCAACTCTTCGAGGTAACTGTCTCCTTCCCTTCCGGGGCGCCCGGCGAGCCGGCAGCGGAGCCGCGGCTGGGGGGGCTGCGCTGCCTCGGTCTCCCCTCCGAGGAGGCGTGCGCCGGGGGCTCCCGACCGTTGCGTGCGCGGTGCAGTTGAGCAAACTTTCCGGCTGTTGCAGACTCCGCGTGAAGGGGGCAAATGAACGCGTGAGGAGGGGCTCTCGTCTGCCTCCGCCCCCCCCCCCCGAAATTCAGGACTAGAGGACAGGGAGCTTTTACTCCAAACTCCCGTGTGTTTTCAAGCCGTAGGGTCCGGAACGAGCCCCGGTTGACATAGCAGCCGCTTTCGAGTCGGGGGTTCAGATGCCCTGTGCTACTTTTGAGCTGGAGAAGTTGCTTCATCTTTCTGAGCCTTGGCCTGTTCTGCCTAGAGGGAAAGGGGAGGCTTTTTGGCAGGATGGCTGGGGGATAAACGAAGTGACACGGGCAGCGTGTCAGGTACGCAGCAGGTGCCCAAGCAGAGGCTGCGCAAACCCATTGGTCCCACTTGCTTGGCCACTTGGCCTGCCCCAGGAGTCGCAGGGTGCCCAGACGGGTGGGGGAGAGCTGGGGGGGATTGGCAGAACCCAGGACCGGGCCACTGAGCTGCCAGCAAGGGAGACGAGCTCTGAACATGCCACCAAGAAGGGACATCTCTCAAGGAAGAAGAGGGGAAATGAGGACACATGACCATGGGCAGTTTTGCTGTCTCTGGGTCCCTCTGCCTCTGAAGCCAGTGATGGTGGAGACTTTCTATCCCTGGGGTTGGGTGGACAGTTGTCGAATGAACCTGTGTTCTAGGCCAGAGCAAACTGTGGGGCGGGGGTTTGCCTCCTCTTGGGAGACGGGACCCAACCCAAACTTTCCCATCATTCTACTCCTTGCAGTCCTGAGCAGGGTTGTGATAGGATTCTTCTAGGGTCTCACCACTGAGGAGCCCAGGTCCCAGCATTCCGATAGGTGCATATGTCCCTGTTGTGTGGGGGTGGTGGCCAGGAATAAAGGAAGATGCAAAGCTGAGCGGGTTAATGTGGTGTTTCAGGTCCCAGACACTGAAGTGGGTGGGTATCTGACAGTCTAGGAGAACCCCGGACCTTGGAAACACATTGGAGAGAAAGTGAACCCAGAAAGATGTGATGACTTTCTAAAGGTCACCCATGACTTACCGGAAGGGCAGGACTCCTCCAACCCAGGTTTTCTGAGGCCCTCGTCAGTTGCTTGTCCTGATTTAAGAGTTCCGAAGTCTGGGCTTTTATTCTTGTGCCTTCCTTGCCTCTGGGTTGCCAAAGGAGAAGAGGCGATCGGATCGCCTGTGCCCCTGGGCACGGTGGTTTCAGGAGGTGTAGATCAGTGTCAGTCACTGAGCCTGGAAGAGACTGCCCAGGAATGGAAGGGCCATCAGGGAGAAAACCCCCGAGGCCACGGGGGAGAAAACCCGAAAGAGGGGGATGTTTCTACCCCGAAGGAAAAGAGCCCTCCGATTTAAAAAGTTTCGGATGAAGGCATTATCAGAAGGAAGAAAATGTCTCTCAAAGAAAATGCTGACGTGTTTCAGGTTACATCGAGCTTGAGTTTAAATTAGATGTATTTCTGTGCAGCTTCTCGTGCAACACCTGGTTCCTTCATTCATTCTCCGGTAACTAGTGAGCGCCACCTAGGTGCCAGGCTCTGTGCTCAGTGCTGGCCCGTAGCGGGTCCTCAGTTAACGGTAGCTGTGATGACACAAGCACTTAGCACGGTGCCTGCCATGGGGCAAGTCCTCAGTAACTATTTGGTATCACTATTATTACGACTACTAATTTTAATATTCAGGAGACATTTTTCTTTTCCTAGAATTGTCCATGAAAATCCTACTTAAGTTAGGATTCTTTCTGTATTATTTGAAAGCCCTCTGGTCAATATAGGAGTAAAGAATCCAGAGCGGGAAATGACAGAAATATTCTTAATTATTTGCAAGGCGTCTCTGTGCGCTCGAGTGGCGAGACCCTGTGCCGTCTGGTGTGGGCCGCACCTGACTCCATGCCCCTTCTCACACCCATGCACACATTTCACCCCTGCGCCCCCTCTCACCCACACCCCTGCATGCTGAGTGGGGCACCCTCCATCCCCACATGCCCAGAACAGATTGTCCAACTCCCCAGTCAGAGAGAGAGCTCCAAGATAGTTGGTGGGGGAGAGCTGTGAGGGTGGAAGCCTGCCGGGCAAGGCAGACCTGCGTTCACATCCCAACTCAGCCACTTACTGGCTGCATGGTCTTTGAAGAGGTTCTCGCCCAGATCACAGGAGGCACCAGAAACCTGAATTCCTCCCCTCTAACGGTTTCTAGGCCCCCTTGGGGTCACAAACTGTAAGCTCAGGAGATTACTGATTTAGAATATTCTAAAACCGTAAAAGACTGTGTGTCCTAACTTTTTGTGTGGAATTTTTTCATGATGCCTTCTAGAACCTGGTCCCTCCCAAGCCCCTTCTTGTTGGGCATTGGGAGGGCCTCAGCTGAGCCAGGGGAGGCCCACGGGCCCCTGCTTGGAGTCTCACTTTCAGTCTGTCTCTACTCCTGTAGGGACATGTAGCATAGAATGTGTCCATCGGCAGTTTAGGGGGGTGTAATGACATAGGATAGAATAATCTCATAGTGCCTCTCATGCAGTAACAATAAGTATTGTTTCTGGAAGCTTCTATTTCTGTTATATATTTCGCAGTCCTCTCTAAGTGTGTATGTGTGTATAATATACACACAATATATACAAATTTGATGTTTATGTGATGTATTTCTTACTGCGGGTTGTGGTCAAAAAGTTGGAAAGACACTGATCCTGATAACGTTTCTGTCTCTGAGAAATGCCGGCCTCGTGGCTCTGGCCGGCAGGTGCCCGTATATTCACACCTGGACTGGACCGTTAAGCATCTTGGGAGTGGAGACAGGAAGGGGTGGAAGCTGGGGGTAGGAGTGAAAGTCAAGTTCAAGGCAGAGGGTCCAGAATCAGAGAGGAAACAATGCATGGAGGACAGACCTACTTGTAAGTGGATCAGGAAAGGTGACAGGGCCGATGGGCTGCCCTGGGAAAGGGGATCTATCTGTGGGAACATCTGGAGACAGGAGTCATCCTCTCTGCTGTCACCAGGCGGCCTCTTGGCCGTGCTGTGGGCCTTGACAGGAGCTTCACTGCTACCCTCCTTCCTTGAGAAAGCTCTGTCTACCCATTCTTTTGGGTGAAGGGGGGCTGTGGCATCTCCCCTGGCTACTCTCCTCCCCCAAGACCCGTCCTGAGAGGAGGTCTGGGCCCCTGGGTGTGGTTGCAGATGGAGTCAACATTGCAGGGGAGGAGCTGCTGGGGGGTGGGGTTAGAGGGAGAGCTGGAGTGAGCTGGAGTGAGGCAGAGGGAGGACCAGAGAGAGGGGGAATTTGTAGGGAAAATGGGAAAACGGTTCCTTTTTTCAAAAGTTGAATCCAGGGCAAGGACGGAAACCGTGGAGTTTACTTTTAAAAACTCAGAGCCTCCTTGTAAGCGGCTGAGTGTGTGTGTGTGTGTGTGTGTGTGTGTGTGCGCGCGCACGAACATACTAGGAGGGCGGGCCCTGCGGGCTGGCCTGGACATATGAGAGGCGACTTTTCTCCCTCTCAATGGCCTTATAGTGTATCCTAAAGAAGCTTTTTGTTAAACTCATGAATCAGTGGATTTGGGGTGTGCGATGCTGGCCATCACGATTTGGATATTTGGTTACCTTTGAGGTTACATGTTTTTCCTTTTAAGACACACACCCAAAAAAGGAGCCACCTCTCCTGCATCAGGTCTGTTTGGTGCAGGCCTTGCTCGTCTGTCTGTGATTGATTTGACTTGAGGGGTAAGGGTATGAAGGAGAAACTCAGGACTGGGCGGATGTGTAATCTCCAGCCTGGCAGACGGCGCCCCCTCAGCCCCACGACTCTGGGCCTGTGAGGTGGAACATGGAAGTTCCCAGACCACGGACATCCAGGGCCTTCAGGGCCTGTGATGACCCTCATGGAAGAGATCACGAAGGGGATGGAGGCCCAGATAGGAGAAGGTGCACGACCCAGGCCGGCCCAGAGCAGGCCAGAAGGATCTGGATGGGAACGTAGGCCATCGGGCCCTCATCCTGAAACATACCATGTCCATGGAAACCGTTCATTCATTCTGCCTTCAGCAGCATTTGCTACGTGCTACAGGCGTTGCAGTAAGGGTGTGTCGAGAATTCACTCTCCCTGCCCTCCAGCTGCTCATGGTCTAATGGGCAAGACAGGCTATAATCAACTTGACCCTGACCCCGCATTCCTATCAAGCAGTGGTTCTCAACTGGGGAGCTGTTTTGCTCCCCAGGGAACATCTGGCCTTGTGTGGAGATATTTTTTGTCGTCACCCCAGGGGAGGCGTGATGGTATTGGCATCTAGTGGACAGAGACCAGGGATGTTATTAAATATCTTAAAATGCACAGGACAGCACTTTCCTCCTACCGGTAGGGAATTCTCCAGCCCAAAATGCCAGTAGTGCCAAGACTGAGAAGTCCTGCTCCTGACCTCCATTTACTTATTGGGCCAGACTATGCCCAACTGTGTGCGACAGCAGGAAGACTAGAGGTGGGAGGGCAAGAAGGGAGGGTTTGGCAGGCAGTGAAGAGCAGACAACAAGAGAAAGAAAAAAGCCAGGCCGCAATGGTAAAGTAGAAAGAACGTGGACCTTGGTAGCCCAGATGTAGGTTGAAATCCCAGCTGTGTGCCCTTGGTCAAGTCACTTGTTCTCTCTGAGCCTCAGTTTCCACATCTGGGAAATGAGGCTTGTCTGATGATTGAGAGAGTTCAAGATAAAGCGAATAAAGGACATGGCACAAAGTAGACTTACAATAAAACAGCAACTGCTGTTATCATCTTTGAGGCTTTTCAAGGTCCCACTGTGGAAAATTACAGCACCAGCAGGTGTGGACATGGGATCACGAGGCCAAACAAGGTTGCTGTTTGGGGCACGGTTGCCATAGTAATGCCTTCTGGTTGGTGGGGGGGGGGGCTGCTGTGTGTGCAGCACCTCCCCGCCCCCCTGCACACACAGCTCCCAGCAAGGGGTGAGAATCAGGGGGAGGGGCTTGCTCCAATGAGAAGACCAATGTGTGCATCCTATAGTGTGGGCAGTGGGAGAAGCGTTGGACTTGAAGCCGCTTGAACCGGGCACTGACTGGCTGCATGATGTGGGCAAATTGCTTTGCCTCCCTGAGCCTCAGTTTTCTAATCTGTAAAATGGAGACACGAAGGCCTGCTTTCTCAGGGCAAGATCCAGGGAGAAATTACTTCTAGGGAGGTGCCTTGTTGGGTGGGGGGGGGCATCTATGAAGCCTAAGCAGGAATATTTTCTTTCTTTTTTTTTTCTTAATTTTTTTAATGTCTTTATTTATTTTTGAGAAAGAGAGAGTGAGTGGAAGAGGGGCAGAGAGAGAGAGAGAGAGGGAGACATAGAATCTGAAGCAGGCTCCAGGCTCTGAGCTGTCAGCACAGAGCCCGATGCGGGGCTCAAACTCATGAACTGTGAGATCATGACCTGAGCCAAAGTCGGACGCTCGACCGACTGAGCCACCCAGGAGCCCCAGCAGGAATCTTTTCTATCTGGTGTGCACTGTTCCTAATCCAGTGCCTGGCACACACAGGCAGCCTGGTTGAATGAATGAATGAGCAGACCCTCGCACTATAAATTCCTTGCAATGCTTGAGAGAAGCTGTCCCACACTTTGCCTCTCCTGCATCCCAAGCAAGCCTGAAGAAGCCAGGACCTATGTAGTTCCCAGTGGGTACCAGGCTCAGATTACAGCACCGACAGCAGCGCCCTCTAGAGGGTACTGCAGTTACAGCAATGGAGTTGTGCCAGCCACCAGGATGGAGCCCCACTGGGAGTGGGGGTAACGGGGAGACATCAGAACAGAGGAAGCCCAAGCTACTGAAAAGAAGCTGATCCAAATCAGCATCAGGAACCTGGAGACTTACCTCAGTGCAGGCACATCCATTTTCCCATCTGTGCAACAGGGCCTTTGCTCCACCACGTGGAGTGGAGCTTACAATATATCAAGGCCTAACTGAAAGTCACTAGCCAAAGGAGTGGATGTGGGAATTGCCAAGCTTCCCTGAGCCTCTGTTTTTAAGTCCTGAAGCATTAGATCAGAAAGGGACCCAGGGGACACCTAAATAAATCACCCATGTCCTTCATTATGCAGATGAGGAATCTGAGTCCTAAAGAGGGAGTTCGGGCTGCTTTCAGCAGAGCCACGGCTCCCATCAGGGCTGCTTCCATGTCACCTGTCACATTCAAACTAAAAGGAGGCACCTGATCACAGAAGCACTGTGCCCACCAGAACCCAACTATGGACACACTTCATCCTGGGGCCACCCATTGTCTACCCTTGGGCCACCTTCTGACTCGGCACCTCCCGAGCCCTTGCTGGTTCCAGGGCTGCTCTGGGGAAGAAAGCTCCTATAGGAGAAACGTCCAAGGCGAGGAGAAGCCCAGCCTCCCAGCTCCCTTAGAACACCTGGACTTCCCGATCCCAGCCTCCGCCCTTGATCACATCCAGGGGGTTTTCCCCAACCAAACCTGGACCTTGGCCTGACCTTCCCCTCCCTACTCCCCTCCTCCATCAGGTGCTCCAGGTGGCTCGGGAGAACACCTGGATTTTAGGATGACTCAGGAATGTAGTGGATGTTTGTCAGCTTTACAAGGGACTGACAAAGGGAAGCTGGGTGCCATCATCAGAAGTAGCCTCTGTCCCTAGAATCGGAGGCATTTGAGAAGCTTTGGAAAAAATGAGATTCTGCTTGGGAGGGGAGGAGAGGAATCTGTGCTTTGCAAAATCACGCCAGGTGATTCCAATGCAGTCCAGTTTCTGAACCCTTCGTGTAAAGCCCAAAGCAGTTCCTCTGAGTGCATTTGGTTCTAAGCCATCTCCTTGTAGCCCTGCCTCTGGGGGGTCACCTGCCCTCCCCCCGGCCCCTGCAGGCAGAACTACAGCATTTGCCCCCAGTGTGTCCTTTAAGGGAATGAGAAGGTCAAAGCCTGCTTCTCTGTCTCCTCCCTCCTGCCTGAGACAGGGGCCCTGCTTCCTTCACATAGTTGTCCTTGACCCTGGATTGAAGTACATTTGTCCCTAGAGGAGGATGAAGCTAGGCCAGGGTTCCCACGGTGGAACCCACAACATTTCCTGCAGAGATGGTCAATGCTCATTTCTTGGGAAAAGGGTCTCATCCCTGAGTGTCAAACAGAACAAAATGCACCCTTTTTCTGCAGGAATTCTCAGTATGCTGGTGGATATTGGAAATCTCCCAGAGTTTCTTACACCGAATTTGGCCAGGGAGCTCTCCTTGCCTAGAGCGGACTGAGGGTCTACAGAGATGCTGATTTAAGCAATCAGCCAGGGCTGATCCTGCAGCAGGAATGAGGCAGCTGCACCAGGGCCCCAGGGGCAGACAGAGATGGGGAGGACTTAAAAACTTAAATCTCAAACACCCGTCACTGACCCAGCAAGCCGTCTCCACCCCCAGAGCAAAGCGGTGCCCGCCCTCTCCTTTTTCCACCTCATACCTGCCACCTTCTCTTTAAAGGCTGGCCATTTTAGTTCCATTGTTTCACGGATTGAAAAACCTGGGAGGGAGGTGGAGCACCCAGTGTGGTCTCCTTGAGGATGGGAGAGTCCTGCCTGCAGACACGTTCTTGCTGTGAGCCTGGCTGCCCCCTCCCAGCGCGAGGGCCAGTGGCCAGCGGCCTGACTTGGAGGGCCAGTGCTCTACTTGCTGTGAGCCTCCAGGGGGCGCCAGTATAACGGACGTTCCATCCCCTGTGGAGTGAACTCCCGGCCCCTGGAGCTGAGCAAGGAAAAGCTGTGTCTGCATGCTTGTCTCTGTCCCCTGTCCTCATCGCTACAGCCTTGAGTGTCACCCCCAACCCAGCCCCACACAGTTCATCAGGGGGCTGCCTAACCTTCTCTGGGCCATTGATTCCCCTTGAAGCAGCCTCGTTCTGGGACTCCCCCTTCCAACCCGCAGTGACTTCTGCTTTTCTTGCTTTGCTAATGTTTTAGCAGAGTGGGTCTCCCTGGTGTGGGGGGACCTGACTGCATAAAGGGTCTCCACACCCAGTCCTGATGGAGAAGAGTGCTGTGGGGCTAGGTTGGAGGTAGAAGCAGCTTTATTAGCCAAGAAAAGACCTAGCACTGGCTTAGACCTCACCTCCTACTTCTTCCCCTGCCCACCTGCCCCCCCCCCTCCCGTCTGCTCTTCTCCAGCTGCCATCTCAGTGGCCCAGGGGCCCCAGGGGCTTACCCACAGGGGTCAGTGAGACTCACCTATGCCAGGGAAGGCTCCAGTAACATTCAGTGGCTGGAAAATCGTGACTAGTCCAGCCCCCTCCTTAGTCACTGCAAGTGCGGTGTGGAGTGACCGACCCTTAGATGCTTGCAGCAATCAATCAGGCGATTTGCACATCCCTCCTCAGCCCTCTGGGGATGGCAGAAGCTCTCGGAAGACCTTCCACACTTGGAATAAAGCCCAGTCCCCTTCCTTGGCCTGGAGGCCCTCAGGCGCTTGTCTCCCCTTCCCCCTCAGCATCCTGATTCACCTTCCCCTCACCCACCACCCTCCAGCAGATCCCACTTAATTCCTGCCTTAGGGCCTTTCGCCTCCTAGCCTCTCCCACCTGAAGCTCTTCCCACTTGGCTTTGCAAGGTTGACTCATCTTGGTCATTTGGGTCCAAATATGACCTCGTCTGTGAGGCCTTTCTTGACCACCCAGTTGAAAGAAGATGAACACACCCCGTGTCCCAGCAGCCCTGAGTTGCACTGTCTTTGCAGCTTACCACCGTCTAAAAGGTCCTGGTTGGTTGGTTTTCTTGGAGGTTGTCTGCCCCCGCCCCAGCCCCACCCAACCAAAAGCTGCACAAGACATCATGCAGATGATCTGACCGGATCATCTTGCTGTGAGACTCCAGAAAATGCTTAGCACACAGTAGGTGCTCAGTACAAGTGTGCTGACCAGACAAATGACTTCAGTACTTTTCAAACTGTGCTCCAGAGAGTCTAGAGTGGTGATGGGGTGTCTGCGACACCCCACAGGGGCCACAGGGGTGAATAGAGAGGTGGCAGTGATTGTAGGGGTCCCCATGTCAGATTTGATCAGAGTGACCCTGATTTTATGCCTTTTGGAAGCCACTGTTATGGGGCTTTCTACTCTTGTCAGAGATAAGAGAACGGACATCTGAAAAGGAGGATGTCCGGTAGAATGCTGAGTGAAATAAGCCCATCAGAGAAAGACAAATACCATATGATCTCACTCATAGGTGGAATTTAAGAAACAAAACAAGCAAGGGGAAAAAGAGAGGCAAACCAAGAAACAGGCTCTTAACTACAGAGAACACACTGCTGGTCACCAGAGGGTAGGTGGGGGACGGGGAAAATCCACGATGGGGATTAAGGAGGGAACTTGTCGTGATGAGCACTGGGTAATGTATGGAAGTGTCGAATCACTATATTGTGCACCTGAAACTAACGTAACGCTATATGTAACTATTCTCGAATTAAAATTAAATTAATATGTCCTGCCTAGGGGCATATGGCACTGGATAGTGTCAGAGCTAGAACTAGGTCCCAACTTCCTAACTCCCAGTGCTCTGTCCAAAGCAGCCCCCACCTATCCCGGCCACCTCAGCAGCCCCATCTCCCGCTGGCTCAGAACGGCCACCAATGGGATCCAGCTAAGGAGAGAAGAAGCCACGTTCCATATGCCCGCCTCCCCCCTGCCCCCGGCCTCCCTTAGTAGTTCATGATAACTCGAACATCAAGGGGGAGCAGCTGCTTTTAGGAATGAATTTATATTTTTAGGTTCTATCACTGGGCTACCCAACATGGGCCATGGGCCTTCTGTCATTTCATTTCCAAGCTGCGGTGTCCCGGCGCTCCCTATGACATGGAGGAGGCAGGCCAGACACCAGGGATAGGACGGAGATACGGTTCCCTGGCCTGGCAGAGTTCAGGGTCTTCATGACCCTGAAGATCTCAGTGGGCAACCTTTCTCAGCCTTCCCCATCCACGCTGAACGCTGAATGGCGTCTCTCCCCCCGCTGTCCTATGCGCCTGTCCTCTCAGACTTCCCCACCGTGGGCCTCCATATCTCCCTCCAGCCCAATCTTGTCTTTCTTTTGCAATGGAGGGTCCAGCACATAGTCGCCTACGTTTTATTCCCAGCCTCCTTCCTGATTGTAGCACTTGCACTCCCAGAAGAATCCATCAGGCTCTTGTCTTGTATGAGTGGAAGTCAGGCAGATGAGCTCAAGGTCCAGTTTGGCCAATTCACCAGTGGTGGGAGCTTGCCAGATTTGACTGGTCTCAGTTTCCATATCTGTAAATCAGGTATACGGTCTCTTACCTCTTGAGTTTGTTGGGAAGATAAAATAACAGAGGTTAACTGAGGTACCTGGCCCAGAGCAAGTGTCCTCGAAGCAGTAACTGATGTTAATCGTGAATATCCCCGGGTCATTCCTGGTATCTGAGAACGTGGGTTGGGTGGTCATGTGACTGCCTCTTTTTGCCCAACCTGAAGTTCCTCAGCTCCTTTCCTGACCACTTAGGCTCTTTTTTTTTAATGTTTATTTATTTTTGAGAGAGAGACAGAGCATGAGTAGGGGAGGGCAGAGAGAGAGGGAGACCCAGAATCCAAAGGAGGCTCCAGGCTCTGAGCTGTCAGCACAGAGTCCGACACGGGGCTCGAACTCACGAGCGGCGAGATCATGACCTGAGGTGAAGTCAGATGCCAAACCTACTGAGCCACCTAGGCGCCCCTGACCACTTAGGCTCTTAAGGCAGCCATGCAAACTTGGAACACAGAGGGATGTGGGGAATACAAGAAGAGGCTTATGCTTTTGCCACCCTGAAGCTAACTGGGGAACAGGGCAGGTCCCCTAATCTCCCCCCCGCCCCAGCCCCGGTAGCTGCAGCAAGCCCTGTTGTACCGAGGGGCCCCCACCACACCATTCCAGGGGGTGTTGTTCCATTATGTTCCATGTGTAGGATGCCCTCCGGAGCGGGGCAGCGCACAGCCCCTTGCAGCTTTGCACAACAGCCCTGATCGTACCCATTCCTTCTGCTGCCCCTTGGGACTGCACCACACCTACAAAGCAAGAGATTCCTTTTCAGGTGTTCTAACTGCCACCAGCTTTCAGGAGGCAGGCAGCTTTCAGGAGGGAGGGAGGGGCTGGTATACTAGGACCAAGAGCCGCTTCTGGCCCCTCTGATCTCCTGCTCCAGGCCCTGTCCTTTCCTCCTGGAACTGGGGGAGCTAGGAAGTCTAACTGTCCTGGGAGAACCTTCGGTGGTTCTGAGCATGTTAAGACAGCTGAACAGCCTCAGTTGTGCCTCTGTTGAGACATCAGCCTTTCTTGGTCCTATGTGGACACTAGGAGAAAAGAAGCTCTGAGTCTCGATGGGCCAGAAAACTCAAAGAAACCTTCACTTCTGGGTTTTTGTTAATAAAATCCAGACCAGGATCTGGGATAGGTTTCTCCCCTCTCCTGGCTCCCTAGAATACAGAGAGCCACATTGTCAATCAGTGAGAACAGAAAGGGAAATGGAAGGGTCTGATGATGACGTCAGGGTCAAGGAGCCAAACCAAGAAAGTCACAAAGATTGAGTTTAAAGGGGGCTCCTGGGTCACTCAGTAGGTTAAGCGTCTGACTCTTGATTTCAGCTCAGGTCATGATCTCACGGTTTGTGGGATCGAGCCTTGCAGTCAAGCTCTGTGCTGACAACGTGGAGCCTGCTTGGGATTCCATCTCCTTCTCTCTCTGTCCTTCCCCTGCTCACATTCTCTCTCTCTCTCTCTCTCTCTCTCTCTCTCTCTCAAAATAAATAAGCATTTTTTTAAAAAGTTAAAAAAAAATATTGGGTTCAAAGGGCAGTTGAGAAAGATCTAGAAAAATCCATCAAGAACAATCCTGGTGAGGCACCTGAATGGCTCAGTTGGTTACGCATTTGACTCTTGATTTCTGCTCAGGCCATGATCTCACAGTTCATGGGTTCAAGCCCTGCATTGGGCTTCGTGCTGTCAGCATGTGGAACCTACTTGGGATTCTCTCTCTCTCTCTCTCTCTCTCTCTCTCTCTCTCTGCCCCTCCCCTGCTCATGCTCTCTCTCTCTCTCTGGCTCTCCAAATAAATAAATCAAAACTAAAAAAAATAATAATAATCCTGGTCTACACTTGCAGAGCCTGCTTGGGGTTCTCTCTCTCCCTCTGTCTCTGCTCCTCCCCCTGCTCGTGCTCACTCTTTCTCTCAAAATAAATAAATATTTTAAAAAAGAAGAAGAAAAGAAAAAAGCAATCCCAGGGATCCTGGCTGGCTCAGTTGGTAGAGCCTGTCACTCTTGATCTCAGGGTTGTGAGTCTGAGTCCCACATCGGGTGTAGAGATTACTTAAAAATAAAATATATATATAAAAAAAAGACCAATTCCAAGGCATGACGCCTGAGTGGCACAGAGAAAAGAAAGGCAGGAGAGGGGCTCCTGGGCGGCTCAGTCGGTTAAGTGTCTGACTCTCGGTTTCAGTTCAGGTTGTGATCTCACAGTTCACAAGTTCAAGCCTGGAGTCGGGCTCTGAGCTAACAGCGTGGAGCCTGCTTGGGATTCTCTCTCTCCCCCGCTCTCTCTCTCTCTGCCCCTTCCCCGCTCATGTGTTTTCTCTCTCTCTCTCAAAAATAAATAAGCATTAAGAAAAAAAGGCAGGAAAGATTTAGGTCAGACGTGAGAAACAATTTTCGAAAGAAATCGAAATCATCCTGAGGTTGACTACCAAGTAAGGTTTGGCAATCTCCTTTTTCAGAAGTGTTTTCAGGAGTAGTAGTAGCAGTAGTAAAAAAGTTACCTATTGTATTAGTTTCCTGGGCTGCCACAACAAAGCACCACAAAGAACCACAAACTGGTGGCTTAAAATGACAGAAATGTATTGTCTCACTTCTAGCCAGAAGCCCAAAGTCAAGGTCTCTTCGGGGCCATGCTCCCTCTTAAACATGTAGAAGAGGCTCCTTCCTTGCCTCTTCCCAGCTTCAGGTAACAGCCCGGCCAGTTTTTGGCATTCCTGGGCCCGCCTTGTCTCACTCTGGCCTCTGCCTCCGTGGTCACATGACACTCGCCATGCGGGCCTGGGCCGTCACTCACCGTTTCCCCTTCTTCTGAGGACGCCAGTCGTACTGGATTCAGGACCCATCCTAATGACCTCACCTTAACATGACTACGTCTGCAAAGACCCTATTTCCAGATAAGGTCACATTCACAGACTGGGGCTTAAGGCTTCCACATCCTTTTTGGGGGGTGGGGAACTTGGTTCAACCCATAACACCCTTATTGACATGCTACTGTATTTGGTACTTGGCTTCATTTCTGAGATGTACGGGAAGTTCTATCAAATTAAATAAATGACACGTCCTCTGATTCATCAGTGCTTTTATGTAACCAGAGACTGGGCATGTTGGGTAGAAAGGATTTAAATGTTGTCACATAACCTGGAGCAGCAGGAAGCTCTATGAAGTAGGTCTGATTATCCCCATTTTGTAAATGGTGAAACCGAGGCACGACTGATAAGCGATAGGGCCAGGATTCGAACTCGTGACTGTCTGATTCCAAAGTTCTTGGTTTCCAGCTATTTCGTGCCTAGAGAGAAGGTGAATTTCTCAGATTGGACCCAGGCAAAGAGAAGCAAAGGGGCTTGTCGCCTAGTCTGGGGCCCATCCATCACGGTGTATGTCCAATAAAGTTCTGCTCATTCTGGCATGCCATGCCTGTGAACGTCATGGGCATTCGTTGGCTCACAGACAGGACCACCTTTGGGAGAGAGTCATGAGCTGGAGAGACCTTGGACCCAGAGTCTGTTGAACACCTAACTGTAACAGGAGAAAATACTGTCTCTCAGTACATTCCCCAGAGTTTTAATACATAGAGAACTTTCTCCTCTCCTCTCCTCCAACCCCCACCCCCGCTCCCTCCCCACCCCCACCCCCTGCTGGCTATCACCTTGGTCACTGGGGAGTTTATTGGCTTTGACACACAAGCTCCAGTTCTAATGGCCTGCCAGGGCTGGAATTTATTTTCTCCTGTGGTTGTCCTGAATGCAGATTTTTTTTTTTAAAGGATATAAAATTTCATTTTATTTTTGGAAACACTTTTCCTTTGAAAAACAGTAAAGAGCATCATAGAAAGTTTAGGAAATATAAACACGCAAAAATGGAAAAAATAAAAATCTACCATAAACCTAACACCCAAAGATAACCAGAGTTAAATCTATGTATATCTTTTGGGTCTTCCCCGCCCCGTGAATAGACACACACTAAAAGGGAATGGAGTTGTGTTTTGCGTAACATTTTGCAGTTTGCTTTTTCGTGTGAGCGCGTTTGCAAGTCAGTAAGCGGTTTTCCATAATTAGAACATTCTATGTGCCAGGCTGTCTATGGGACACAGTGGGGAATACACAAGGCGGAGGAAGTCTGCCCTGCCCTCGAGGAGAGCCCACGGTCCCGGTGGGAGAAAGCCATGTCTGCAATGAAAACTAAGTATGAAGCAGAGAGCCCCAGGCCTTGTCCCAGCACGACGGCTGTCTGTGCAGCTGTGGGTGGATTTTTCCACCCTCCTTCCAGCAGGGAAGGTAGGCACTGCTGCTCTACCAAGCTAAGATGGGTATGAGGCTCAGCTACCGTGCAATGATAGTTACTGAGAGAGAGCACGCTTCCATGAGGAAGTCTGCAGGTGCCTGGGTGGCTCAGTCGGTTAAATATCCGCCTTCGGCTCAGGTCATGATCTTGAGGTCTGTGCGTTCGAGCCCCGCGTCGGGCTCTGTGCCGACAGCTCGGAGCATGAGGAAGTCTGCAGACTCTCCCAGGTCTGGGGCATCTGTACCCTGCAAGCCGGAGACAAGAGACTCAAATTTGCTTCTCCCAGAGAAGGCCTCACTTCCCTTGTGCCTCTCATGGTATGGGCCTCTTGAAGAGCCAAGCATGTTTCTAGTTTTAATAAGTATTGCTCACATAAGATAGCCCTTCTCACAAGCCAATTAATTCATCTGCTGCTCAGATAAAGAAATAGCCCAGGGGCACCTGGGGGGCTCAGTCGGTTAACCAAGCATCGGACTCTTGATCTCAGCTCAGGTCTTGATCTCAGAGTTGTGAGTTCAAGCCCTGAGTTGGGTTTCACACCCAGCGTGAAGCCCACTTTAAAAAAATTAAAAAACAGGGGCGCCTGGGCGGCTCGGTCAGTCAAGTGTCCAACTTCGGCTCAGGTCATGATCTCACCCTTTGTGAGTTCGAGCCCCACATCGGGCTCTGTGCTGACAGCTCAGAGCCTGGAGCCTGTTTCGGATTCTGTGTCTCTCTCTCTCTCTCTCTCAAAAATAAATAAACATTAAAAAATAAATAAATAAAATAACCCAGCCCAGAAATGGAAAAAGACAATTGTATTTGATTCATTTAGAAAGAGTGCGAGGGGGCCCCAACATGGCGCCCTCTAAAGAAATTTTCAAGGGAAATGTTGATCATACCTGGTTTCCACCTCCTGTGGCTTTGGAGCCCACCCCCGTGACAAAGCAGGCCCCCCTAAATGCTGAAGGCAGTGTGGTACCTGGCAGGGCCCTGAGTGCACGAAGTTCTCCTTGAATATATAAAGCACTCCAGGAAAAAAAAAGTGGAATCTATCCAATTGGACTAGCGCATGAAATCTCTAGATAGTGGGTTACATAGGGATATTGATTTTCCTCGTTAAAAGGACAGTCATCAAATTCATAGGGACAGAAAGGAGAATGGTGGTTGCCGGGGACTGGGGGAGGGGGAAACAGGAGTTACTGTCCAATGGGGACAGAGTTTCGGTTTGGCAGACGGTGGTGAGGGTTGCACAATAATGTGACAATGTGAATGTACCTCACGTCACAGCACCGTAAAATACGCGCAGAATAGTTACGATGGTGAATCTTGTGGCTTGCGTATTTCACCACAATTCCCTTTAAAAGAATTTAAAACAGCAGCAACAACAACACAAAAGGAAAGGTGGCTTTCTTGTGAGGCCACGAAACACTGGCGGGAGGAGCGGGGAGGCAGCAGACAGAGTGAGTCCCTAGAAGGCGTTTTCTGGAAGGCGGCTGCGCTGGCATCCTGTCGGGAGGCTATTAGGCACTGTAATCCTGACAGCCTTGCAGGGCAGAGTCACACAGCCAGAAAAGGCTGGCCGAGGACACGCCGGAGGCAGCTGGAAGGGGAGGAAAGAAGGCCAGGTGTCCCATCCTATGTCAGTTGCTTCACAGCTCGTCGCCAGCTATTCCGGAACAAATTGAGAGTCAGAGGGGGTCTGTGAGGGACTCAGAGAGCAAGCTCTTTGGGGTTTTCAGCCTTACTCTGCAGCCCCAAGGTGCTCTGAGTCAAACTCTGAGGCTTAACCCGACCCGTGGGAGGACTCTTGCAGCAGGCACGCGGCAAATGTCCGCTGATGGGATCCATGCTTTCAGGCTGGTTCCGTAGATTGTCAAAGGCTTCGTTCGGATGATGAGAATAAACTGACAGACTCCATCCTCGACACCTGCCCCCATCGCCAGCATCTGTGTGGGAAGCAGAGCCCTGGTGAGGAGTTAGACCCGCTTGGGCTTGAGTCCTGGCCCCCTGCCACTCCCTGGCTATGGGATTTGAGATAAGTTATTGACTTGCTCTGAGCCTCTGTCCCCTCCATTCCAAAATGACGCTAGCAGCAGTGTGCCCTCCCAGGCCCAATCGTGAGCATTGAAGGAGATGATGCGTTTGTTCAGACTGCTATTGGGCATCATGCTGGCCTGGGGTCAACTTTCAGTACGTGGCAATATTTAGGGGAAATGGTGGTGGTGGGCACTCAGGCATGAGGGAGACCCAAGGAAGAATGAGCCTGGTCCGCGCCCTGGTGGGTGCGGTGTCCTCACAGAGGTGGACAAATGCTGCAAGCCGTGTGTGATCCTGCTCCCATGGAGGAGGGTGAACTTGGTCATGATGGGGCACCAGGGAGACTTCACAGAGGCATAGCCAGCCAACAGCTGGAGCAGAAGCTTCAGTTTCCTTCTGACTCACCTCAGATCGGGTCTTTCCTGAACCCCCAAGAGCCTCCCCATCACCTACAAAATGAAGCCAGGTTCACTAGCCTAATTATGAAGGTTCTTCAGAATCTGGCCCAGCCTTGTTTCTGACTTTATTTGATCCTATACCACTTGGATCCTACTCCTTTCTCCATGCCTTTGTTCATGCCTTTCTCCCTCCTAGAATGCCCTTTCCCTCTACCATAGGGTCTTGTCTGTCAAGGCTCAGCTCAAATGTCACCTCTTCTTCAAAGCCCCTCCAGGCCCTCCAAACAGGAGTGATTTCTGCATTTTCTTAGCTCTGGAACTTTCTCATTGAGACCAGCCCTTCCGGTCATTGTAAGGCTTATTCATACATCGTATCTCCCGTCCCACACCATCCACCTTATCTCCCATGGATTCACACGGGCCCATCCTTAGATTCCCCTCAGCACCTACTACAGAGGTTTCCCTGTGGTGGGAGTTTGACAGAGGAAAGGAGGGAGGGACGTAAGGCAAGAAATGGTTGGAGCTTTTCCAGATGAGAGGCAATTATACCTTCCACAGGAGAGCTAAAAAAGAATCCTCAGCTCTTCAGAGCACATGCCCCAAGAAGGGACAGCAGTGTGGGTGACGGATGGCCATGGACTGAAGGTGTCTTGACCACTGTCCCATCAGCCAACCCTGAACCACGCTGGGCAGGACGGGCTAACCTGAAGGAGCAGTTTCAGGAGGTCTCCAAGACCACGTTCTCATTCAGTAAGTTCTTTAGAAGGATGCTCAGAAGTCAGCAGAGCTGTTCTACTCGTGGTTTTGGTGTTTTCTAGCAGAAGAATACAGATCAATGAGCAAAGCAAAGAGGCCCGTAGGAAGGCATCCCAGGGTGACCAGCTGTGTTCGCCCAGGGGAGTCGTGTGGACAGCACACAGGGTAACACAACACGGAGCACTGCCAACCAGGGAAGCTCACCGAGCCTCGGCGTCCGGAGTTTTTATGGGGGGGGCGGGGAGTGGTCACGTGGCTGACTGCCCAAATGGTTGACCTTCGTCTCCAGCACCTCCAGAGGTCAAGTTGATACCGTATGACCCAAGACGCATAGGTCACATTGTTAGCATAGACTATCCAGTGTGCCCTAAGGCCCCCAAGAAAACTTAAATGTCCCCTCCTGAAAGCTGTGTCCACAGCTCCCATTGTCTCTCAAAGAGGAGCATGACCCAAAAGGAGTTAATGGCTGTTCTCCAGGAGTCTTTCCCAGTCCTGGAACAGAGGCATGCAAACTAGAATCAAAAGAATGAGGTTTGACTCCAGTAATCCATTTTCCTTCTTACCCTTGACTAGACCCTGGAACGAAACTCATAGAACCTGATCATCTGCCCCACAAGTTTAAGGGGTTGGGTCAGCTGCTCCCCGTTTCCTGCCTGCCACTTGCCAGGCATCTGGCCCTCTGCCTGCCCAGGGACTCGACTCTAACCCCAAACCCCTGATGGCCCTTTCTGACAAGCAGACATTTCCAACAGGACTCTCAGCTTCCGGAAACCTCTACCGAAGATCATTTTTGAAACCTGGGCTCCATTCTCAGTCAGGGAGGCCACTGAGGAGTCACACTGGGTCCTCTAGCCCCTTTCCCAAACCCCATCAGGAAGGAGCTCTCTGTTCTGCCAGGTTGGTGGTCAGCACCACGCGGAGGGAAGTCAGCTCTTGGCCCAGGATCCCTGCCCCAAAAAGGGTGCTTGTGCTTGAGGGAAAGTTTGGGCTGAAGGACACTCCTTTCCAAAATCCCAGGTTCGATATTTACACAATGTCTGAAATTAATGCAGAGAAAACCTCTAAGTGCCCGGCTGGAAGGGGAGGCTGAGAACAGGAAGGGGCGGGGCCCAAACCCTAGGTTTTTTTCCACAGAGAGAACAGGGCAAAACTAAATGTCCCTGGGTGAGTGAAGAGGAACCAATAAGCATGCCATGTACCCCTCCACTTTAAACTGGTTTTCCTGGGAATTTGCAATGGAGAGTGGGGAGAGGGGGGCAAAACGGGGAAAGGTTGGTGGTGTTGAGCTGAATTCTGCCTTCAAGTGCCCCCACCCTTGTCCAGGCATATGCTTCAGGGCCGGGGTGGCCACAGGCACCCAACCCTTAGGAAGCACCACCCATGGCCAGCCTTTCTTCTCAGCTCCTGGACTCAGCCTCCCTCCCAGCGCCTTGGAAGTACAGCCTTTGTCGTGTTCTGTTTTGTTCCTGGATGCTGTCTCTGGAGTCGCTCACCACTCCCTGCCTGGCCATCCTGCCCCACTCTTGGTCCCCTCCTAGCAGGAGAGGAGCATGAACAGATGTTTCCATGGGCCATGTATGGTTGTTGCCATGGGCTACGGGAATGCTCCAGACTCCCCTGACAGCCCCTGCTCACAGCTGCCCTTTCTCCTAGGGCTTCTGGCAGTCTCCAGGACTGAGGAGGCGGGAATGCTCTACAATCAGGTGACATTCAACAGTTACGATCAGTCTTAAGCTTTCCACTCCCAACCTTGATCCGGAAGGGGCATTGCCCATTCATTAACAGCCATCCGTTCATTTATTCAGTGACTATTTCTTGTTTACCTACTACCGTGCCAGGCATTAGCACTGGAAATACAGCAGTGAGCAAACCAGACAAAAGTCCCTGCCCTCACGGAGTGTATATTCCAGTAGGGGAAACAGGGAATAAGCAAGAAAGGACATTAATTTCCAATAATAATAATATCGATAAACAACATCAGGGAGGCACTGGGTGGTGGTGAGAGAACAGGGCGCTCAGGGAAGGGACATTGGGACTGAGCCTGGAATGCTGAAAAGTGGCCAGTTAGGGAAAGATCCACAAGCGTGTGCCAGAAAGAAGGAAGGGCAGTTACAAAAGCCCTTACAAGGAAACAAGTCTTTGTGTTTAAGGAACAGCTAGAGGGGCGCCTGGCTGGCTCAGTCAGAAGAGCTTGTAACTCTTGCTCTCAGGGTCATGAGTTTGAGCCCCACATGGGGTGTAGAGATTACTTAAATAAATAAAACTTAGGAAAAAAAAAAAAAAGGAACGGCTAGAATATGGCTGGAAATAGAACTCTGAGATGTGGCATGAGCAGGAGCAGAGGCAGATCGTGTAACGCCTTGTAGGCCGTGGCAGAGGGCTGGCTTTCACTCCAACGACATTCATCCTGCTTTGCCAGGACGTACATAGGCCAAGCTTCCCTTTGCCTTAGCCATCCCTTCTGACCTAAGCTTCCGGCCTGATACAGGCTCCCTCCCTCCCCATTCCTGTCACCTCACACAAGAGGATCTGACTCCCTGGGGGACATAGAAACTTCTGTTTTGTGATTTGGAAGGAACAAGAGGAAGTTTAGAACGTCATTCGCTGCCTCTCCTCCTGACTGGAAGTTAGCCATTTCCAGAGGCCTCACCCATAGACTTTCTGGCCAGAGATGCCAAGATGCTTGCCCAAGTTCACCCAAATAGCAAGTTATAGGTCAAGGGTGTGAATTCAGGTTGCATTCTTAAGGTATCCACCTTCTCCCATACCATACCATAGGTTTCCCATATTTGAGAGATGTGAGAAGAGGCCATTTTAGGATATTGCAAAGAGCCTGTGTTCAAAGTAGACCCCAGAGAGCAGATGAGGAACAGCATATCTCTTGTCACGACAGATCCAAGCCAAACAGTGATGACTAGCAAGGACGTTTATCAGTGGGTGAAGGAAATCAAGACAGGCCAGAGAGGAAAGAAATCGATGTCTTCTAAAGTCTTATATGTGCTCCGTGCCCTGACCAGGGTCTCCTCCTTTCTGTTCCATGTTGTGCTCACCACCCCCCTCCACAGGCAGGACCTTCACCTACAAGGCCACATATGCCTTCAGCAAAGTGAGGGCAGATTTGTTTTTATTGTGGAACCAGCATCCTGCTAGGCCCCTGGTCAGGATGGTGAGGTTGGCCACCGATCGGCATTGGCAGAAACAGCTCCTTGGGCTAATTTCTGAAGCTGACGTTCAGAAAGGGCTTCCTTCCCTTAGCTCCCCTGTCCCTGCCCCTGTGGGATCAGCAGCACAGGAAGCAGCAAGGAGTTGGCCAGCTCTTCCAGCTGCCAGAGGCCAGGGTCCTCCATGGCAGAGTGGGACAGTAAGAGAGACCCAGAAGACCCAGCTCAAGGGAGGGCTCTACTGGCTTTCCTCCTGAGTTGGCTGATGGGAATCCAGCTACACCAAGTGATATTCATGTTTTTGCAGGTACACTGGCTGAGACAAGACCTGTTTAATCAGGAATGGCTCAGTTAGAGCTTTTTACTTTTGAATTTTTATTAAAACAATTTTTAATGTCGGGGCACCTGGGTGGCTCAGTCAGTTAAGCGTCCGACTTTGGCTCAGGTCATGATCTTGCAGCTGGTGAGTTTGAGCCCCATGTCGGGCTCTGTGTGGACTCCCAGAGCCTGGAGCCTGCTTCAGATTCTATGTCTCCCTCTCTCTCTGCCCCTCCCCTGCTTATTTTCTGTCTCTCTGTCTCTCAATAATAAATAAACATTTAAAAAAAATTAAAAAAAAAAACATTGAACTTTTTTTAACGTTTATTTATTATTGAGAGACAGAGAGACAGAGCTCGAGTAGAGAGACACAGAATCTGAAGCAAGGCTCCAGGCTCTGAGCTGTCAGCCTACAGCCCGATGCGGGGCTTGAACTCGCAAACCATGAGATCATGACCTGAGCCAAAGCCAGTCACCCAACCAACTGAGCCATGCAGGCGCCCTCTGATTAGAGCTTTTTAAAAACCCACCTGAAAATTCCTGGAAGGAAGTTAGCAAGGACCACCTGCAGTTCTGCAAGCGGAAGTGGATTTGTGTAGCGGCCATCCTTCTTCCTCGAGCATCTTCCCTGACAGGCTTTGGGGAGGAGCCGCCATGTTGGGCTGCAGGAACCAGTCCTCCTTGGGTTTCTGGGGGCACAGGGAGAGCCAGGACTGGGGACACCTGCAGGACTCCTCCCTGCTGATGGATGGTCCAAGAATGGGTTAGGGCTCTCACTTGGGAACTCACTCCGCCCCCCAGACTCGACCCTGCATGAATGGTTGTCAAGAATTTAAGATGCGTCAGTGACAGCAGAGCAAATAACAAAATAGGAAAAAGGAAATCAAAGATATGGAAAAAGACACGGATAGAGAGAGACTAAGGAATGGGAGGAAGAGGGAGAGAGGAGAAAGAGGAGGAAATACAAAAAGAATATTCACATGCACAAAAAATACCTTCACAATTCTCATGGGGGTGAAGCTTGCGTTGTGATTCCAGTTTACAGATGGGAAAACTGAGGGCTTCCATGGGTTCCCCCGTGAGTTAGGACAGAGCTAGGACTGTAATCAGCTTCCTGGCTCCCCCTTTCCATACCTTCCCACCATGTCCGGTTAGAGTATATGGAAAATTAGGAGGTGTATTCGGGGTCACTCTGGCTAGATGTGTCCTTGGTGTGGGACTCCTGCCCCTTTCTCTATGCTGGGTTTGAAATCCCAGTGTTAAGTGCGCGTGCCAATACCGTTATGCACAGATGTAGGAAGGGGCTTGTCCACGAACAAGAGACATGGTTGTGAGATTAGCCTGCAAATAAGTGATATGATGGAGGCCAGTGGCTGGAGGAATGGGTGACCTTGGTCCTTTTCAATCCTTTCCTCAGGACTTAAGTCACGGACATAGAGCTGCTTAGTTACTGGCAAATCTTACTGATCAATCAGTCTACCAAATTCCAATGTCCACTGGTTCATCAATAAGTAGTATCGAAAATCATTTTTGTTGTTCCCAGCGCTGTGTGAGTTAACACGGAGGGAATTCTTTTTTTTTTTTTAACTTAAAACTTGTCCTTCATCCTTAAGGAGGTCATGATCTGCATGATGAGGCAAAGCTAGCATCTATAGGAGAAAAAAGAAAGTGCTAACCTGGCTGTAGCCCAGTTGTGAGAGGAGAACCAGCCTTGTTCTTTATTTAGTATTAGTTACTTCCAGTAGTGTGCTGATAAGCCCACTCCCAAAAAGGGAGAGCAAGACAGAAGTCCCCGTTTGTAGTGTTCCCTCATTTCTGTGCCAGAAATGTTCCCATCATGACCAATTTCTGGCTACCAATGTGATGTCGTTGAAAACGGAGTTGGGAAGAGATATCCAAAATTGTCTCTGGCCAGCCAGTGCAGGCTGGCTGTGGCATCCCAGTAGTTCTCCCTGGGGCCCTGGGAAGGGAAGACCCTATTTGTCACACCCCTGAGCTGCACATGGGCTGTGACCTTCCCAAAGTCACATGCCATTATTGGGACGCTGGCATGAATCAACACAGCCATGTACATCACAAGCGAGCAGTATGTATCTCTCTAGCTGAGATGTGCTGAATGCAAAATGGGAGTGGTCTACCCCCAAAAGCCATGCCCCTCATAGATGCTTAGCCTCCAGCACCCCTTCTCCTCCTTCAGAGGCCTAGGGTGCTTAGGCCTCCATTTATTCATTCATTCATTCAGCAGATATTTCCTGATTGACCTCTCTCTGGGCTGGGTGCTCTGCCGGGGGCCGGGGAGACAGGGAGGCACAAGACAGATGTGGCCACTGCCTTGTAGAGCTTACAACATGGGATGATGATGACCACGCCCCTGGTTCTGGCCCTGGTTCCATCTTCAACTTACTATGTGACCTTGAGCAAATCCCTTAACTTCTTTGGACCTCCGTTTCTTCACCTGTAAAATGAAGGAGTTGAACTTGACATCCACTAACGTCTGTGGCTCCAGGAAGGAGGGTGAGATCTGGAAGGTACATGAGGAAGAGTTGAAGGAACTGGGCAGCTCTGTGGGAGAAGACGGGACCCCTGAAGATCTGGCATGAGTCCCTTGCAAGAGGAGTGGACATTTTTATTGTGGTCCCTGCGAGTAGAGCTCGTGGGTCGAAAGTATAATGGGGGTGGGTCATTCAGACCCCAGCTTGGGAGATGTTGAACACCATCCCAGCTGCCCAGCCATGGCATGAGCCACCTTGTGAATGGGCACCTCCTATTCAGTTAGAGACTGCAGACCACGTGCCTCAGATGCACGTGGACAGGATCCCTGGCAGGGAGGTCACGGCTGTGAAGCCCCAGCCGCTGGGTGCTCTTCCAGCCCACACATCTGGAGAGGCTCACCCAGTCCTGCCACCAGGGACGTGGGGGGCAGTGGTGCCGACGGATGCCTACTGAGTTCCGAGCTGGAGACACGGCCCCCACCCTCAAAAGGGAACCTGACTGTCACATTATCTCTCTCAGTCTCGGAACAGCCATGGGGGTGGGTCCTGTGTTATTAAAGTAGGAGGTGGCCACGCCAGGACCAGGACTGGATACCTCTGGCCTGGGTGGGGGGGAGCGGGGTGTGCCTC